>NC_046988.1:17074106-17126606 GCF_009769545.1 Cyclopterus lumpus
TATCGTAGGTATTGTAGGTATTGTAGGTATCGTAGGTATTGTAGGTATCGTAGGTATTGTAGGTATGGTAGGTATTGTAGGTATCGTAGGCATGGTAGGTATCGTAGGTATTGTAGGTATTGTAGGTATCGTAGGTATTGTAGGTATCGTCTCGTAGGTCTCGTACGTCTCGTAGGTCTTGTACGTCTCGTAGGTCTTGTACGTCTCATAGGTCTCGTACGTCTCGTAGTACGTCTCGTAGGTATCGTCTCGTAGGTATCGTCTCGTAGGTATCGTCTCGTAGGTATCGTCTCGTAGGTATCGTCTCGTAGGTCTCGTACGTCTCGTAGTACGTCTCGTAGTACGTCTCGTAGGTATCGTCTCGTAGGTATCGTCTCGTAGGTATCGTCTCGTAGGTATCGTCTCGTAGGTCTCATAGGTCTCGTAGGTATGGTCTCGTAGGTATCGTCTCATAGGTATCGTCTCATAGGTATCGTCTCATAGGTATCATCTCATAGGTATCGTAGGTATCGCCTCGTAGTTATCATAGGTCTCTTAGGTATCGTAGGTATTGTAGGTATCGTAGGTATTGTAGGTATGGTAGGTATTGTAGGTATCGTAGGCATGGTAGGTATCGTAGGTATTGTAGGTATTGTAGGTATCGTAGGTATTGTAGGTATCGTAGGTATTGTAGGTATCGTAGGCATGGTAGGTATCGTAGGTATTGTAGGTATCGTAGGTATCGTAGGTATTGTAGGTATTGTAGGTATTGTAGGTATGGTAGGTATTGTAGGTATCGTAGGCATGGTAGGTATTGTAGGTATCGTAGGTATTGTAGGTAGGGTAGGTATTGTCTCGTAGGTATCGTCTCGTAGGTCTCGTAGGTATCGTCTTGTACATCTCGTATCGTCTAGTAAGTATCGTCTCATAGGTATCGTCTCGTAGGTATTGTCTCATAGGTATCGTCTCATAGGTATCGTCTCATAGGTATCGTCTCATAGGTATCATCTCATAGGTATCGTAGGTCTCATAGTTATCGTCTTTTAGGTATAGTCTCGTAGGTCTTGTAGGTATCGTCTCTTAGGTATCATCTCAGGTATCGTAGGTCTCGTCTCGTAGGTATCATAGGTCTCTTAGGTATCGTAGGTATTGTAGGTATCGTAGGTATGGTAGGTATTGTAGGTATTGTAGGTATCGTAGGTATGGTAGGTATCGTAGGTATGGTAGGTATTGTAGATATTGTAGGTATCGTAGGTATGGTAGGTATTGTAGGTATTGTAGGTATCGTAGGTATGGTAGGTATTGTAGGTATTGTAGGTATCGTAGGTATGATAGTTATCATAGGTTTCGTAGGTATTGCTATTGTATTGTTGGTATCGTATCATTACATTACATTACATTACATGTCATTTAGCTGACGCTTTTATCCAAAGCGGCTTACAATAAGTGCATTAAACCATGAGTCCAAACTCAGAACAACAAGAATCAAGCAAGTACAATTTCTTCAATAACGTTAAACTACAGAGTACTATCCGTACGTGCCATTTAAGTGCTACTAAAGTGCTAAACAACAAAGTGCTATCGGTAAGGGACATTTAAGTGCTACTAGAGTGCTAAACAACAAAGTGCTATCGGTAAGGGACATTTAAGTGCTACTAGAGTGCTACTACGGCTCTACCTTCCCTATTCAAGGTATAGTCGAAAAAGATGTGTTTTTAGTTTGCGACGGAAGATGTAGAGACTTTCTGCTGTCCTGATTTCAATGGGAAGCTCGTTCCACCAATGAGGAGCCAGCACAGCAAACAGTTGTGATTTTGTTGAGTGTTTAGCTCGAAGTCAAGGAGCTACAAGCCGAATGGCAGAAGCCGAGCGAAGGGAACGGGCTGGGGTGTACGGTTTGACCATGTCCTGGATGTAGACCGGACCCGATCTGTTCGCAGCACGGTACGCAAGTACCAATGTTTTGAAGCGGATGCGGGCGGCCACCGGTAACCAGTGAAGGTCGCGGAGGAGCGGAGTAGTGTGGGTAAATTTAGGTTGAAGACCAGTCGAGCAGCTGCATTCTGGATGAGCTGTAGAGGTCGAATGGCATTAGCAGGTAGACCTGCCAGGAGGGAGTTGCAATAGTCTAGCCGTGAGATGACCAGAGCCTGGACCAGAACCTGTGCCGCCTTCTGAGTGAGAAGAGGTCGTATTCTCCTGATGTTGTACAGCATGTACCTACAGGAGCGTGTTATTGCGGTAATGTCGGCAGTCAGGGAGAATTGACTGTCGAGCGTCACACCAAGGTTCCTGGCAGTCGGAGTCGGAGCCAGTACTGAGTTGTTGAAGTTAATAGTCAGGTTGTGGGTGGGAGAGCCTTTTCCTGGAAGGAGGAGAAGTTCAGTCTTGTCCGGGTTAATTTTCAGGTGGTGAGCAGACATCCACTGAGAGATGTCAGTCAGACATCCACTGAGATGTCAGTCAGACATCCACTGAGAGATGTCAGTCAGACATCCACTGAGATGTCAGTCAGACATCCACTGAGAGATGTCAGTCAGACATCCACTGAGATGTCAGTCAGACATCCACTGAGAGATGTCGGTCAGACAGGCAGAGATTCGTGCTGCTACCTGTGTTTCAGATTGGGGAAACGAGAGGATCAGTTGGGTGTCGTCAGCATAGCTGTGGTAGGTGAAGCCATGCGAGCGAATGACAGAGCCAAGAGAGTTGGTGTACAGAGAGAAGAGAAGAGGACCAAGAACTGAGCCCTGAGGGACCCCAGTAGTCAGAGGACAAGGCTCAGACACAGATCCTCTCCAGGTTACCCGGTAAGAGCGGTCGGTGAGGTAGGATGAGAAGAGTGAGAGCAGAGCCTGAGATACCAGGTCCTGGAGGGAGGACATGAGGATCTGGTGGTTCACTTTGTCAAAGCCAGCGGAAAGGTCTAGAAGGATGAGGACAGAGGAGAGAGAGGCTGCTCTAGCAGTGTGAAGCTGCTCAGAGACAGCAAGGAGGGCAGTCTCTGTTGAGTGGCCTGTCTTGAATCCAGACTGGTGGGGGTCTAGAAGGTTGTTACTGTGAAGAAAGGAGGAGACTTGGTTAAAGATAGCTCGCTCTAGAGTTTTGGAAAGGAAGGGGAGGAGAGCGACAGGTCTGTAGTTGTTGACTTCAGACGGGTCAAGAGTGGGTTTCTTCAGGAGAGTGTTGACTCTTGCCCCCTTCAGTATCGTAGGTATCATATATCATAGGGGTTGTATCGTAGGGGTCGTGTCGTAGGGATTGTATCCTTGGTATCGTATCCTAGGTATCGTATCATAGGGATCGTATCGTAGGTATTGTATCGTAGGTATTGTATCGTAGGTATCGTAGGTATACGATATCATAGTATCATAGTATCATAGTTTTCCTAGGTATTGCTATCGTATTGCAGGTATCTTATCATAGGTATCGTATCGTAGCGATCGTATTGTAGGTACCGTATCGTAGGGATTGTAATGTAGAGATCGTATCATAGGTATCATATCGTAGGTATAGTATCCTAATTATCGTAGGTCATAGATATCGCATCGTAGATATCGCATCGTAGATATCGCATTGTAGGTATCGTATTGTAGGTATCGTATCCTAGGTATTGTATTGTAGTTATCGTATCGTAGGTATAGTATCGTAATTATCGTAGGTCATAGATATGGCATCGTAGATATTGCATCGTAGATAGCGCATCGTAGATAGCGCATCGTAGATATCGTATCGGAGGTATCATATTGTAGGTATCATATTGTAGGTATCGTATCGTAAGTATAGTATTGTAGTTATCGTAGGTATCGTAGATATTGTACACACTGGGTCCTACGTTTTCCATGATGCACCTAGATATTGCTATTGTTAGAGCCTGTGACATCACTGTGACATCATCATCGGGGTTAGAACTTCTCTAAAATGCTTTATGTTTCACATGGAGTTCTGGTGAAGCAGCTGACTGTCACACTGCTGCCTCATCTTCATCATCAGCATCATCAACAACAAAGCTTCTTTTTACTGCCCCCCTACTCCTCCCCCCACCACATGTCACGGGGGTGAATGCTGTCTGTGTGTAGGAGGCAAAGGGGAGGATGGGTAAGAAAGTGTGTGTGTGTGAGAGAGTGAGTGTGTGTGTGTGTGTGTTATTCTGTGTGTGTGTGTCTGTGAGCTTGTGTGTTTGTGTGTGTGTAAGTCTGTGTGTGCGTTTGTTTGTGTGTGTGTGTGTGTGTGTGTGTGTGTGTATGTATGTATGTATGTGTGTGTGTGAGTCTGCGTGTGCGTTTGTGTGTGTGTGTGTGTGTTTGTGTGTGTGTGTGAGTGTGCGTGTGTGTGTGTGTGTTTGTGTGTGTGTGTGAGTGTGCGTGTGTGTGTGTGTGTGTGTGTGAGTGTGTGTTTGTGTGTGTGTGTGAGTGTGCGTGTGTGTGTGTGTGTTTGTGTGTGTGTGTGAGTGTGCGTGTGTGTGTGTGTGTGTTTGTGTGTGTGTGTGAGTGTGTGTTTGTGTGTGTGTGTGTGTGAGTGTGTGTTTGTGTGTGTGTGTGAGTGTGCGTGTGTGTGTGTGTGTTTGTGTGTGTGTGTGAGTGTGCGTGTGTGTGTGTGTGTGTTTGTGTGTGTGTGTGAGTGTGTGTTTGTGTGTGTGTCAGCTGTCGTCACAGTTGGTCTGAAGCATTTAAACAGCTGAAGTTCAACAGATGCACAAACTATATTATTACTATTATTATAAATACTGAACTTTTGTATTAATCCAAATGAATATCTAATAACTAATTAATTATGATAATATAATATAATATCATATTTAATATTGTATATATGTTACATATTATATAATATATATATAATATATAATATATATATTATATATATGCAATACATATATTATATATATTATATAAGATATATTATTATATCATATATAACATATACTGTATATATAATATATATAATATATAATATTTATATAATATATGTAATACATATATTATATATATATTACATATATTATATAAATATATAATAAATATAGATTTATATGTCCATACAGTATATACAGTATATTCAGAGCCTCCATGTAGTTTTGGGCCTAAAACACTATCGTGGTATCACACTACTCAAAGCTTATGCCAGGGTGCTGGAACGGGATCCGACCGTCAGATTCAAGACGAGCTGTGCAAATTCCGTACCGGTCGTGGAACCGTGGACCAGCTCTTTACCCTCGCAAGACTACTGTAGTTGTCCTGGGAGTTTGCCCAACCAGGCTACATGTGCTTTGTGGACTTGGAGAAGGCTTTTAACCAGGTCCCTCTGGGGTTTTTGTGGGGGGTGCTGTGCGAGTATGGGGTGCCAGATCCGTTGCAACAGGCCGTCCGGTCTCTGTACGCCTGCAGTAAGAGTGTGTGTGCTGTGTTCGCTTTCACAGTGGGTGTTGGCCTCCGCCAGGGCTGCCCTTTATAACCGGTCCTGTTTCCTCTGTAGAGGGCCGGGCTCAGCCTTAGAGATAGGGTAAGGAGATGAGTTTCCTCTGTAGGGGGCCGGGCTCAGCCTTAGAGATAGGGTAAGGAGATGAGTTTCCTCCTTAGGGCTCAGCCTTAGAGATAGGGTAAGGAGATGAGTTTCCTATGTAGGGGGGTCAGGCTCAGCCTTAGAGATAGGGTAAGGAGATGAGTTTCCTCTGTAAGGGGGTCAGGCTCAGCCTTAGAGATAGGGTAAGGAGATGAGTTTCCTCTGTAAGGGGGTCAGGCTCAGCCTTAGAGATAGGGTAAGGAGATGAGTTTCCTCTGTAAGGGGGTCAGGCTCAGCCTTAGAGATAGGGTAAGGAGATGAGTTTCCTCTGTAAGGGGGTCAGGCTCAGCCTTAGAGATAGGGTAAGGAGATGAGTTTCCTCTGTAAGGGGGTCAGGCTCAGCCTTAGAGATAGGGTAAGGAGATGAGTTTCCTCCTTAGGGCTCAGCCTTAGAGATAGGGTAAGGAGATGAGTTTCCTCTGTAGGACTCAGCCTTAGAGATAGGGTAAGGAGATGAGTTTCCTCCTTAGGGCTCAGCCTTAGAGATAGGGTAAGGAGATGAGTTTCCTCTGTAGGGCTCAGCCTTAGAGATAGGGTAAGGAGATGAGTTTCCTCTGTAGGACTCAGCCTTAGAGATAGAGTAAGGAGATGAGTTTCCTCCTTAGGGCTCAGCCTTAGAGATAGGGTAAGGAGATGAGTTTCCTCTATAGGGCTCAGCCTTAGAGATAGGGTAAGGAGATGAGTTTCCTCTGTAGGACTCAGCCTTAGAGATAGGGTAAGGAGATGAGTTTCCTCTGTAAGGCTCAGCCTTAGAGATAGGGTAAGGAGATGAGTTTCCTCTGTAGGGCTCAGCCTTAGAGATAGGGTAAGGAGATGAGTTTCCTCTGTAGGGCTCAGCCTTAGAGATAGGGTAAGGAGATGAGTTTCCTCCTTAGGGCTCAGCCTTAGAGATAGAGTAAGGAGATGAGTTTCCTCTGTAGGGCTCAGCCTTAGAGATAGGGTAAGGAGATGAGTTTCCTATGTAGGGCTCAGCCTTAGAGATAGGGTAAGGAGATGAGTTTCCTATGTAGGGCTCAGCCTTAGAGATAGAGTAAGGAGATGAGTTTCCTCTGTAGGGCTCAGTCTTAGAGATAGGGTCCTTACCCTATCTCTAAGACTGCTCAGCCTTAGAGATAAGGTCCTTACCCTATCTCTGTAGGGCTCAGCCTTAGAGATAAGGTAAGGAGATGAGTTTCCTCCTTAGGGCTCAGCCTTAGAGATAGGGTAAGGAGATGAGTTTCCTCTGTAGGGCTCAGTCTTAGAGATAGGGTCCTTACCCTATCTCTAAGACTGCTCAGCCTTAGAGATAAGGTCCTTACCCTATCTCTGTAGGGCTCAGTCTTAGAGATAAGGTAAGGAGATGAGTTTCCTCCTTAGGGCTCAGCCTTAGAGATAGGGTAAGGAGATGAGTTTCCTCCTTAGGGCTCAGCCTTAGAGATAGGGTAAGGAGATGAGTTTCTTCTGTAGGGCTCAGCCTTAGAGATAGGGTAAGGAGATGAGTTTCCTCTGTAGGGCTCAGCCTTAGAGATAGGGTAAGTAGATGAGTTTCCTCTGTAGGGCTCAGTCTTAGAGATAGGGTAAGGAGATGAGTTTCCTATGTAGGGCTCAGCCTTAGAGATAGGGTAAGGAGATGAGTTTCCTCTGTAGGGCTCAGCCTTAGAGATAGGGTAAGGAGATGAGTTTCCTCCTTAGGGCTCAGCCTTAGAGATAGGGTAAGGAGATGAGTTTCCTCCTTAGGGCTCAGCCTTAGAGATAGGGTAAGGAGATGAGTTTCCTCTGTAGGGCTCAGCCTTAGAGATAGAGTAAGGAGATGAGTTTCCTCCTTAGGGCTCAGCCTTAGAGATAGGGTAATGAGATGAGTTTCCTCCTTAGGGCTCAGCCTTAGAGATAGGGTAAGGAGATGAGTTTCCTCTGTAGGGCTCAGCCTTAGAGATAGGGTAAGGAGATGAGTTTCCTCTGTAGGACTCAGCCTTAGAGATAGGGTAAGGAGATGAGTTTCCTCCTTAGGGCTCAGCCTTAGAGATAGAGTAAGGAGATGAGTTTCCTCTGTAGGGCTCAGCCTTAGAGATAGAGTAAGGAGATGAGTTTCCTCCTTAGGGCTCAGCCTTAGAGATAGGGTAATGAGATGAGTTTCCTCCTTAGGGCTCAGCCTTAGAGATAGGGTAAGGAGATGAGTTTCCTCTGTAGGGCTCAGCCTTAGAGATAGGGTAAGGAGATGAGTTTCCTCTGTAGGACTCAGCCTTAGAGATAGGGTAAGGAGATGAGTTTCCTCCTTAGGGCTCAGCCTTAGAGATAGAGTAAGGAGATGAGTTTCCTCTGTAGGGCTCAGCCTTAGAGATAGGGTAAGGAGATGAGTTTCCTCTGTAGGGCTCAGCCTTAGAGATAGGGTAAGGAGATGAGTTTCCTCCTTAGGGCTCAGCCTTAGAGATAGGGTAAGGAGATGAGTTTCCTCTGTAGGGCTCAGCCTTAGAGATAGGGTAAGGAGATGAGTTTCCTCTGTAGGGCTCAGCCTTAGAGATAGGGTAAGGAGATGAGTTTCCTCTGTAGGGCTCAGTCTTAGAGATAGGGTAAGGAGATGAGTTTCCTCTGTAGGGCTCAGCCTTAGAGATAGGGTAAGGAGATGAGTTTCCTCTGTAGGGCTCAGCCTTAGAGATAGTGTAAGGAGATGAGTTTCCTCTGTAGGGCTCAGCCTTAGAGATAGGGTAAGGAGATGAGTTTCCTCTGTAGGGCTCAGCCTTAGAGATAGGGTAAGGAGATGAGTTTCCTCTGTAGGGCTCAGTCTTAGAGATAGGGTCCTTACCCTATCTCTAAGACTGCTCAGCCTTAGAGATAAGGTCCTTACCCTATCTCTGTAGGGCTCAGCCTTAGAGATAAGGTAAGGAGATGAGTTTCCTCCTTAGGGCTCAGCCTTAGAGATAGGGTAAGGAGATGAGTTTCTTCTGTAGGGCTCAGCCTTAGAGATAGGGTAAGGAGATGAGTTTCCTATGTAGGGCTCAGCCTTAGAGATAGGGTAAGGAGATGAGTTTCCTATGTAGGGCTCAGCCTTAGAGATAGAGTAAGGAGATGAGTTTCCTCTGTAGGGCTCAGTCTTAGAGATAGGGTCCTTACCCTATCTCTAAGACTGCTCAGCCTTAGAGATAAGGTCCTTACCCTATCTCTGTAGGGCTCAGCCTTAGAGATAAGGTAAGGAGATGAGTTTCCTCCTTAGGGCTCAGCCTTAGAGATAGGGTAAGGAGATGAGTTTCCTCTGTAGCGCTCAGTCTTAGAGATAGGGTCCTTACCCTATCTCTAAGACTGCTCAGCCTTAGAGATAAGGTCCTTACCCTATCTCTGTAGGGCTCAGTCTTAGAGATAAGGTAAGGAGATGAGTTTCCTCCTTAGGGCTCAGCCTTAGAGATAGGGTAAGGAGATGAGTTTCCTCCTTAGGGCTCAGCCTTAGAGATAGGGTAAGGAGATGAGTTTCTTCTGTAGGGCTCAGCCTTAGAGATAGGGTAAGGAGATGAGTTTCCTCTGTAGGGCTCAGCCTTAGAGATAGGGTAAGTAGATGAGTTTCCTCTGTAGGGCTCAGTCTTAGAGATAGGGTAAGGAGATGAGTTTCCTATGTAGGGCTCAGCCTTAGAGATAGGGTAAGGAGATGAGTTTCCTCTGTAGGGCTCAGCCTTAGAGATAGGGTAAGGAGATGAGTTTCCTCCTTAGGGCTCAGCCTTAGAGATAGGGTAAGGAGATGAGTTTCCTCCTTAGGGCTCAGCCTTAGAGATAGGGTAAGGAGATGAGTTTCCTCTGTAGGGCTCAGCCTTAGAGATAGAGTAAGGAGATGAGTTTCCTCCTTAGGGCTCAGCCTTAGAGATAGGGTAATGAGATGAGTTTCCTCCTTAGGGCTCAGCCTTAGAGATAGGGTAAGGAGATGAGTTTCCTCTGTAGGGCTCAGCCTTAGAGATAGGGTAAGGAGATGAGTTTCCTCTGTAGGACTCAGCCTTAGAGATAGGGTAAGGAGATGAGTTTCCTCCTTAGGGCTCAGCCTTAGAGATAGAGTAAGGAGATGAGTTTCCTCTGTAGGGCTCAGCCTTAGAGATAGGGTAAGGAGATGAGTTTCCTCTGTAGGACTCAGCCTTAGAGATAGGGTAAGGAGATGAGTTTCCTCCTTAGGGCTCAGCCTTAGAGATAGGGTAAGGAGATGAGTTTCCTCTGTAGGGCTCAGCCTTAGAGATAGGGTAAGGAGATGAGTTTCCTCTGTAGGGCTCAGCCTTAGAGATAGGGTAAGGAGATGAGTTTCCTCTGTAGGGCTCAGTCTTAGAGATAGGGTAAGGAGATGAGTTTCCTCTGTAGGGCTCAGCCTTAGAGATAGGGTAAGGAGATGAGTTTCCTCTGTAGGGCTCAGCCTTAGAGATAGTGTAAGGAGATGAGTTTCCTCTGTAGGGCTCAGCCTTAGAGATAGGGTAAGGAGATGAGTTTCCTCTGTAGGGCTCAGCCTTAGAGATAGGGTAAGGAGATGAGTTTCTTCTGTAGGGCTCAGCCTTAGAGATAGGGTAAGGAGATGAGTTTCCTCTGTAGGGCTCAGCCTTAGAGATAGGGTAAGTAGATGAGTTTCCTCTGTAGGGCTCAGTCTTAGAGATAGGGTAAGGAGATGAGTTTCCTATGTAGGGCTCAGCCTTAGAGATAGGGTAAGGAGATGAGTTTCCTCTGTAGGGCTCAGCCTTAGAGATAGGGTAAGGAGATGAGTTTCCTCCTTAGGGCTCAGCCTTAGAGATAGGGTAAGGAGATGAGTTTCCTCCTTAGGGCTCAGCCTTAGAGATAGGGTAAGGAGATGAGTTTCCTCTGTAGGGCTCAGCCTTAGAGATAGAGTAAGGAGATGAGTTTCCTCCTTAGGGCTCAGCCTTAGAGATAGGGTAATGAGATGAGTTTCCTCCTTAGGGCTCAGCCTTAGAGATAGTGTAAGGAGATGAGTTTCCTCTGTAGGGCTCAGCCTTAGAGATAGGGTAAGGAGATGAGTTTCCTCTGTAGGACTCAGCCTTAGAGATAGGGTAAGGAGATGAGTTTCCTCCTTAGGGCTCAGCCTTAGAGATAGAGTAAGGAGATGAGTTTCCTCTGTAGGGCTCAGCCTTAGAGATAGAGTAAGGAGATGAGTTTCCTCCTTAGGGCTCAGCCTTAGAGATAGGGTAATGAGATGAGTTTCCTCCTTAGGGCTCAGCCTTAGAGATAGGGTAAGGAGATGAGTTTCCTCTGTAGGGCTCAGCCTTAGAGATAGGGTAAGGAGATGAGTTTCCTCTGTAGGACTCAGCCTTAGAGATAGGGTAAGGAGATGAGTTTCCTCCTTAGGGCTCAGCCTTAGAGATAGAGTAAGGAGATGAGTTTCCTCTGTAGGGCTCAGCCTTAGAGATAGGGTAAGGAGATGAGTTTCCTCTGTAGGACTCAGCCTTAGAGATAGGGTAAGGAGATGAGTTTCCTCCTTAGGGCTCAGCCTTAGAGATAGGGTAAGGAGATGAGTTTCCTCTGTAGGGCTCAGCCTTAGAGATAGGGTAAGGAGATGAGTTTCCTCTGTAGGGCTCAGCCTTAGAGATAGGGTAAGGAGATGAGTTTCCTCTGTAGGGCTCAGTCTTAGAGATAGGGTAAGGAGATGAGTTTCCTCTGTAGGGCTCAGCCTTAGAGATAGGGTAAGGAGATGAGTTTCCTCTGTAGGGCTCAGCCTTAGAGATAGTGTAAGGAGATGAGTTTCCTCTGTAGGGCTCAGCCTTAGAGATAGGGTAAGGAGATGAGTTTCCTCTGTAGGGCTCAGCCTTAGAGATAGGGTAAGGAGATGAGTTTCCTCTGTAGGGCTCAGTCTTAGAGATAGGGTCCTTACCCTATCTCTAAGACTGCTCAGCCTTAGAGATAAGGTCCTTACCCTATCTCTGTAGGGCTCAGCCTTAGAGATAAGGTAAGGAGATGAGTTTCCTCCTTAGGGCTCAGCCTTAGAGATAGGGTAAGGAGATGAGTTTCTTCTGTAGGGCTCAGCCTTAGAGATAGGGTAAGGAGATGAGTTTCCTATGTAGGGCTCAGCCTTAGAGATAGGGTAAGGAGATGAGTTTCCTATGTAGGGCTCAGCCTTAGAGATAGAGTAAGGAGATGAGTTTCCTCTGTAGGGCTCAGTCTTAGAGATAGGGTCCTTACCCTATCTCTAAGACTGCTCAGCCTTAGAGATAAGGTCCTTACCCTATCTCTGTAGGGCTCAGCCTTAGAGATAAGGTAAGGAGATGAGTTTCCTCCTTAGGGCTCAGCCTTAGAGATAGGGTAAGGAGATGAGTTTCCTCTGTAGCGCTCAGTCTTAGAGATAGGGTCCTTACCCTATCTCTAAGACTGCTCAGCCTTAGAGATAAGGTCCTTACCCTATCTCTGTAGGGCTCAGTCTTAGAGATAAGGTAAGGAGATGAGTTTCCTCCTTAGGGCTCAGCCTTAGAGATAGGGTAAGGAGATGAGTTTCCTCCTTAGGGCTCAGCCTTAGAGATAGGGTAAGGAGATGAGTTTCTTCTGTAGGGCTCAGCCTTAGAGATAGGGTAAGGAGATGAGTTTCCTCTGTAGGGCTCAGCCTTAGAGATAGGGTAAGTAGATGAGTTTCCTCTGTAGGGCTCAGTCTTAGAGATAGGGTAAGGAGATGAGTTTCCTATGTAGGGCTCAGCCTTAGAGATAGGGTAAGGAGATGAGTTTCCTCTGTAGGGCTCAGCCTTAGAGATAGGGTAAGGAGATGAGTTTCCTCCTTAGGGCTCAGCCTTAGAGATAGGGTAAGGAGATGAGTTTCCTCCGTAGGGCTCAGCCTTAGAGATAGGGTAAGGAGATGAGTTTCCTCTGTAGGGCTCAGCCTTAGAGATAGAGTAAGGAGATGAGTTTCCTCCTTAGGGCTCAGCCTTAGAGATAGGGTAATGAGATGAGTTTCCTCCGTAGGGCTCAGCCTTAGAGATAGGGTAAGGAGATGAGTTTCCTCTGTAGGGCTCAGCCTTAGAGATAGGGTAAGGAGATGAGTTTCCTCTGTAGGACTCAGCCTTAGAGATAGGGTAAGGAGATGAGTTTCCTCCTTAGGGCTCAGCCTTAGAGATAGAGTAAGGAGATGAGTTTCCTCTGTAGGGCTCAGCCTTAGAGATAGGGTAAGGAGATGAGTTTCCTCTGTAGGACTCAGCCTTAGAGATAGGGTAAGGAGATGAGTTTCCTCCTTAGGGCTCAGCCTTAGAGATAGGGTAAGGAGATGAGTTTCCTCTGTAGGGCTCAGCCTTAGAGATAGGGTAAGGAGATGAGTTTCCTCTGTAGGGCTCAGCCTTAGAGATAGGGTAAGGAGATGAGTTTCCTCTGTAGGGCTCAGTCTTAGAGATAGGGTAAGGAGATGAGTTTCCTCTGTAGGGCTCAGCCTTAGAGATAGGGTAAGGAGATGAGTTTCCTCTGTAGGGCTCAGCCTTAGAGATAGTGTAAGGAGATGAGTTTCCTCTGTAGGGCTCAGCCTTAGAGATAGGGTAAGGAGATGAGTTTCCTCTGTAGGGCTCAGCCTTAGAGATAGGGTAAGGAGATGAGTTTCCTCTGTAGGGCTCAGTCTTAGAGATAGGGTCCTTACCCTATCTCTAAGACTGCTCAGCCTTAGAGATAAGGTCCTTACCCTATCTCTGTAGGGCTCAGCCTTAGAGATAAGGTAAGGAGATGAGTTTCCTCCTTAGGGCTCAGCCTTAGAGATAGGGTAAGGAGATGAGTTTCTTCTGTAGGGCTCAGCCTTAGAGATAGGGTAAGGAGATGAGTTTCTTCTGTAGGGCTCAGCCTTAGAGATAGGGTAAGGAGATGAGTTTCCTCCTTAGGGCTCAGCCTTAGAGATAGGGTAAGGAGATGAGTTTCTTCTGTAGGGCTCAGCCTTAGAGATAGGGTAAGGAGATGAGTTTCTTCTGTAGGGCTCAGCCTTAGAGATAGGGTAAGTAGATGAGTTTCCTCTGTAGGGCTCAGTCTTAGAGATAGGGTAAGGAGATGAGTTTCCTATGTAGGGCTCAGCCTTAGAGATAGGGTAAGGAGATGAGTTTCCTCTGTAGGGCTCAGCCTTAGAGATAGGGTAAGGAGATGAGTTTCCTCCTTAGGGCTCAGCCTTAGAGATAGGGTAAGGAGATGAGTTTCCTCCTTAGGGCTCAGCCTTAGAGATAGGGTAAGGAGATGAGTTTCCTCCTTAGGGCTCAGCCTTAGAGATAGGGTAAGGAGATGAGTTTCCTCTCTAGGGCTCAGCCTTAGAGATAGGGTAAGGAGATGAGTTTCCTCCTTAGGGCTCAGCCTTAGAGATAGGGTAAGGAGATGAGTTTCCTCCTTAGGGCTCAGCCTTAGAGATAGGGTAAGGAGATGAGTTTCCTCTGTAGGGCTCAGCCTTAGAGATAGAGTAAGGAGATGAGTTTCCTCCTTAGGGCTCAGCCTTAGAGATAGGGTAAGGAGATGAGTTTCCTCCTTAGGGCTCAGCCTTAGAGATAGGGTAAGGAGATGAGTTTCCTCTGTAGGGCTCAGCTTTAGAGATAGGGTAAGGAGATGAGTTTCCTCTGTAGGACTCAGCCTTAGAGATAGGGTAAGGAGATGAGTTTCCTCCTTAGGGCTCAGCCTTAGAGATAGAGTAAGGAGATGAGTTTCCTCTGTAGGGCTCAGCCTTAGAGATAGGGTAAGGAGATGAGTTTCCTATGTAGGGCTCAGCCTTAGAGATAGGGTAAGGAGATGAGTTTCCTCTGTAGGGCTCAGCCTTAGAGATAGGGTAAGGAGATGAGTTTCCTCTGTAGGGCTCAGCCTTAGAGATAGGGTAAGGAGATGAGTTTCCTCCTTAGGGCTCAGTCTTAGAGATAGGGTAAGGAGATGAGTTTCCTCCTTAGGACTCAGCCTTAGAGATAGGGTAAGGAGATGAGTCTCCTCTGTAGGGCTCAGCCTTAGAGATAGGGTAAGGAGATGAGTTTCCTCCTTAGGGCTCAGCCTTAGAGATAGAGTAAGGAGATGAGTTTCCTCTGTAGGGCTCAGCCTTAGAGATAGGGTAAGGAGATGAGTTTCCTCTGTAGGGCTCAGCCTTAGAGATAGGGTAAGGAGATGAGTTTCCTCCTTAGGGCTCAGCCTTAGAGATAGGGTAAGGAGATGAGTTTCCTCCTTAGGGCTCAGTCTTAGAGATAGGGTAAGGAGATGAGTTTCCTCTGTAGGACTCATCCTTAGAGATAGGGTAAGGAGATGAGTTTCCTCCTTAGGGCTCAGTCTTAGAGATAGGGTAAGGAGATGAGTTTCCTCTGTAGGACTCATCATTAGAGATAGGGTAAGGAGATGAGTTTCCTCTGTAGGGCTCAGCCTTAGAGATAGAGTAAGGAGATGAGTTTCCTCCTTAGGGCTCAGTCTTAGAGATAGGGTAAGGAGATGAGTTTCCTCTGTAGGACTCATCCTTAGAGATAGAGTAAGGAGATGAGTTTCCTCCTTAGGGCTCAGCCTTAGAGATAGGGTAAGGAGATGAGTTTCCTCCTTAGGGCTCAGCCTTAGAGATAGGGTAAGGAGATGAGTTTCCTCCTTAGGGCTCAGCCTTAGAGATAGGGTAAGGAGATGAGTTTCCTCCTTAGGGCTCAGCCTTAGAGATAGAGTAAGGAGATGAGTTTCCTCTGTAGGGCTCAGCCTTAGAGATAGAGTAAGGAGATGAGTTTCCTCTGTAGGGCTCAGCCTTAGAGATAGAGTAAGGAGATGAGTTTCCTCTGTAGGGCTCAGCCTTAGAGATAGGGTAAGGAGATGAGTTTCCTCTGTAGGGCTCAGCCTTAGAGATAGGGTAAGGAGATGAGTTTCCTCTGTAGGGCTCAGCCTTAGAGATAGAGTAAGGAGATGAGTTTCCTCTGTAGGGCTCAGCCTTAGAGATAGGGTAAGGAGATGAGTTTCCTCTGTAGGGGGCGTTCTCTTTAAATGTCACATGACACAGTTTCTATCAGACTCTTTGTTTTTCTCTGCAGCGCCTTCAGGGTGTTGTTGTTTTTGTTGTTATTGTATTCTCTGTTTGCACCCTCTGCTGGGAGAAAGTGACACTTCAGCAGTTTATTCACAGTTTTTAAAAGTACTCATCATGCAGATTAATATATATAATGTTATTGTATTATTATTATTATCACTTAAATGTAGGATATAATGACTTCATACTGCTGGTATTTTGATAATAAAACATCAACACTTATTATTTGATTAGACTTTAATCTGAATCTCTAAAGTATTTAAAGTGAATTATATATAATTTACTGCTCTGAGAAGTTCCCGTGTGACTGAAAATATCTTGTGTAAATGTGACGGAAAAAAAACAACCTCAGTTCCTGTTTCCTGGGGAAAGATTACAGTGTCGCTCCGACACCTCGTTTCCTCTCTGAGCAACACACACACACACACACACACACACACACACACACACACACACTCACACATGCACACACACTGACACACACACACAATGCAGCTTTAACACATGAAGCATAGACTTCTATACAACCAGAGGAGTCACCCCCTGGTGGTCAGGAGAGAGAATGCTGCTTAAACACATGAAGCATAGACTTCTATACAACCAGAGGAGTCGCCCCCTGGTGGTCAGTAGAGAGAATGCAGCTTTAACACATGAAGCATAGACTTCTATACAACCAGAGGAGTCGCCCCCTGGTGGTCAGGAGAGAGAATGCAGCTTAAACACATGAAGCATAGACTTCTATACAACCAGAGGAGTCGCCCCCTGGTGGTCAGGAGAGAGAATGCTGCTTAAACACATGAAGCCTAGACTTCTATACAACCAGAGGAGTCGCCCCCTGGTGGTCAGGAGAGAGAATGCTGCTTAAACACATGAAGCATAGACTTCTATACAACCAGAGGAGTCGCCCCCTGGTGGTCAGGAGAGAGAATGCTGCTTAAACACATAAAGCCTAGACTTCTATACAACCAGAGGAGTCGCCCCCTGGTGGTCAGGAGAGAGAATGCTGCTTAAACACATGAAGCATAGACTTCTATACAACCAGAGGAGTCGCCCCCTGGTGGTCAGGAGAGAGAATGCTGCTTAAACACATGAAGCATAGACTTCTATACAACCAGAGGAGTCGCCCCCTGGTGGTCAGGAGAGAGAATGCAGCTTAAACACATGAAGCCTAGACTTCTATACAACCAGAGGAGTCGCCCCCTGGTGGTCAGGAGAGAGAATGCAGCTTAAACACATGAAGCATAGACTTCTATACAACCAGAGGAGTCGCCCCCTGGTGGTCAGGAGAGAGAATGCAGCTTAAACACATGAAGCATAGACTTCTATACAACCAGAGGAGTCGCCCCCTGGTGGTCAGGAGAGAGAATGCAGCTTAAACACATGAAGCCTAGACTTCTATACAACCAGAGGAGTCGCCCCCTGGTGGTCAGGAGAGAGAATGCAGCTTAAACACATGAAGCATAGACTTCTATACAACCAGAGGAGTCGCCCCCTGGTGGTCAGGAGAGAGAATGCAGCTTAAACACATGAAGCATAGACTTCTATACAACCAGAGGAGTCGCCCCCTGGTGGTCAGGAGAGAGAATGCAGCTTAAACACATGAAGCATAGACTTTAAAGAACCAGGTTCAAACATAAATTACAACATTATGGTCTTCAACAAAAACTGAAACAAGTTTAAACGGAGTTGAAGAGTCAGACGAAGCAGCAGGAGATGAATAAACAGTCTGTTTTTGAGCTGCTCTGTGTGTGTGTGTGTGTGTGTGTGTGTGTGTGTGTGTGTGTGCATGTGTTTCCTATTTAAAGTGACCTCATTCCGGGGGCTGGATGACATCATCCTCTCTGCAGTTGATGGATGAAACCTTCACGTTAAAAACAGCTTCCTGACAGCTGAAAGATAAACAATGTGAAGCCATGAGCTTTTATTTTGGCGAGTAGATGTAAAGACAGTAAGCCGGGTCGCACCAGCTGATCACCGAATGCTAGAAAACCTGTTAAAGCACAGACAGTGAATTCACCCTCTGCTCAGTTCTCTGTTTAATAATCCCAACACAAGATGTTCAGTTTAAACTAACTAAACTACCCCCCCCCCCCCCCCCCCCATAGACTCTAAAGCCATCGTGGACGGGAACCTGAAGCTGATCCTGGGTCTGATCTGGACCCTGATCCTGCACTACTCCATCTCCATGCCCATGTGGGAAGACGAGGACGATGAAGACGCCAAGAAACTGACCCCCAAGCAGCGTCTGCTTGGCTGGATCCAGAACAAGGTGCCCCAGCTCCCCATCACCAACTTCCACCGAGACTGGAGGGACGGCAAGGCACTGGGAGCACTGGTGGACAACTGTGCCCCTGGTAGGTCCACAACCAGACTGGGACACAGTCATCTTTAATAAATCAGAGAATAGAAGAAGCGTCGTCCATGTTTTACTAGTTCTCTTCGGAGTCCCATGACCCGCTTTGGGCTTCGAGTCCTGTTTCAGGACCTGAACTCTGTGCTGCCTTCAGGTCTGTGTCCGGACTGGGAGACGTGGGACCCCAGTCAGCCGGTGGAGAACGCCAGAGAGGCCATGCAGCAGGCCGACGACTGGCTCGGAGTCCCTCAGGTAACGATTACCTGGAACAATACATATGAAGGCATATTAGAGGTGTTTGTTTGAATCCTGCCGTATCATATGTAAGATAAGATTTATTTATTACCGGATTACAGCACACAAGAGACATCAGTAAATAAAAGTGATATCAATAATAAACAGTAATATTAATAACCATAAAAAACGGTGCAGATTCTACAGTAACTGAATGAATATTATATATACAGACCATACATATAAATATAACTATTATGCACAGTAATTATATTGCACATACATACATTTACACATGTCTTATTTATTATTGCCTTGTATTTGAATTATATATTTGTTTTATATCTTAACGCCTATTAATGTCGGATTCCATCGTGATTTTAAGTTTAAATTCATATGCAAGACTTTTAGTGTGAAGGATGCTTTTACTTCAACAGGACTTTAGAACCTCTTCCTGTGCCTGAACTAAAGAAGCCATAACGCCTCTTATGATCTGGAGATGTGAACCCATAACTGCAGGTCATCGCTCCAGAAGAGATCGTGGATCCCAACGTGGACGAGCACTCCGTGATGACCTACCTGTCCCAGTTCCCCAAGTCCAAGCTGAAGCCCGGGGCCCCCCTGAGGGCCAAGACGCTGCACCCCAAGAGGGCCAAGGCCTACGGACCCGGTGATCCACCCAGAAACCTCTTTAAATAATATGAATTCACTGACAGGAACTTTGATTTCTGGATCCAAACAATTAGTCAAATGTTGGTTGATTGACATAAACAATATTTGTCACCACAATGTTGATACTTAATCGTTTGATGTTGAAATATTCATGAAATATGAAGAGTTATTCACTAGAAACTGAATATTACATTGATTCTGAAAAGCCGGAACAGTATTTGCAGGAATCTTTATTTCTTTGGCTTTCTGCTTGGACATGTTCTCAGGTCTCGAGCCACGAGGGAACGTGGTCCTGAAACCAGCAGAGTTCTTGGTGGAGACGGTGGAGGCCGGACTGGGAGAGGTCCTGGTCTATGTGGAGGACCCGGAGGGACACACGGAGGAGGTGGAACCATCTCTTCGTATCTTCACTTGATGTCCAGTCAAACACACCGCTGAGGGTTCCTGTGTTTCTGTGTCCTTCAGGCCCGAGTGATCCCCAACAACGACAAGAACCGGAGCTACTCGGTGGTCTACCTGCCCAAAGTGGAGGGGCTCCACAAAGTAGGAACCCTGTGTTGTGTGATGGTCATGTGATGCGGTTCAGTCCAGTTGGTCCAGTCGGTGCAGGTCTTTAGATCTCATGGAGTCACAAACAAGATGCGGTTTAGTTCCTGGTTCAGTTCCTTGATTAGTTCCTGGTTTGGTTCCTAGTTTAGTTTCTGGTTTAGTGTCTGGTTTAGTTCCTGGTTTGGTTCCTGGTTTAGTTTCTGGTTTAGTTCCTGGTTTGGTTCCTAGTTTAGTTTCTGGTTTAGTGTCTGGTTTAGTTTCTGGTTTAGTTCCTGGTTTAGTTTCTGGTTTAGTGTCTGGTTTGGTTCCTGGTCTGGTTTTTGGTTTAGTTTCTGGTTTGGTTCCTGGTTTAGTTCTTGATTCAGTTCCTGATTTATTTAGTAGTTTAGTTTCTGGTTTGGTTCCTGGTTTAGTTTCTGGTTTAGTTCCTGGTTTAGTTCCTGGTTTGGTTCCTGGTTTATTCCTGGTTTAGTTTTTTGTTTGGTTCCTGTTTTAGATCCTGGTTTAGGTCTTGATTCAGTTCCTGATTTATTTACTGGTTTAGTTTCTGGTTTAGTTCCTGGTTTGGTTCCTAGTTTAGTTTCTGGTTTAGTGTCTGGTTTAGTTCCTGGTTTAGTTTCTGGTTTAGTGTCTGGTTTGGTTCCTGGTTTAGTTTCTGGTTTAGTGTCTGGTTTAGTTCCTGGTTTGGTTCCTGGTTTAGTTTCTGGTTTAGTGTCTGGTTTGGTTCCTGGTCTGGTTTTTGGTTTAGTTCCTGGTTTGGTTCCTGATTCAGTTCCTTGATTAGTTCCTGGTTTAGGTCTTGATTCAGTTCCTGATTTATTTACTGGTTTAGTTTCTGGTTTAGTTCCTGGTTTGGTTCCTAGTTTAGTTTCTGGTTTAGTGTCTGGTTTAGTTCCTGGTTTGGTTCCTAGTTTAGTTTCTGGTTTAGTGTCTGGTTTAGTTCCTGGTTTGGTTCCTGGTTTAGTTTCTGGTTTAGTGTCTGGTTTGGTTCCTGGTCTGGTTTTTTTCCACAATTTGTTTGCACACTTGGTTCCTTCTTGTTCTGGTTCAAGAAACCACGAGTCTTCAAGGTGACGGGTCTTCTTCTCCAGACTAAAACCTGTTGGACTGAATCCATCTCAATCGTAGCCAACAGATTCCAGGTGACTTCATTCCCCAGTGTCATGAAAGCGCTCCTCCCCAGGTGAAGGTGTTGTTTGCTGGGCAGGACATCGACAGAAGTCCCTTTATGGTGAACGTTTCCAAGGCGATGGGCGACCCGACCCGGGTTCAGGCCCGCGGACCGGGACTGCAGCAGTCAGGAAACGTGGCCACCAAACCCACGTACTTCGACATTTACACTGCAGGTAGTCCCAGATGTTTGGAGGCGGCATTCATGGCATATTGGGGACATGGGTCATAACATACTGTATATATTTGTCTCTTTAAGATAAGATAATATAAGATAAAATAAGTTGGGATAATTTAACATAAGATAGGACAAGATAAAATATGCATATCTAAGATGAAACAAGATAAGACTAGATAAGTTAAGATAATATAACAAAGATAATATAATATTAGATAAAATAAGTTAGGATAATATAACATAAGATAAGATAAATTGTGAATATGTAAGATGAAACAAGATAAGACTAGATACGTTACGATAATATAAAAAAGATAATATAATATTAGATAAAATAAGATAAGAAAAGATAATAAAAAAGATAATATAATATTAGATACATATATATAATATATATATATATAATATATTATTATAATTATAGTTATTATTTATATTTATATATATATATATATATAAATATAAATAATAATAAGACAAGATAAGATAAAATATTATTACTAAGATAATATAAGATAAAATAAGATCAGATAATAAAAAATAAGATAAGATAACCAGGATTACGGCAGCATACAGAAAGTGCAACAAGAGACATAGTAAAATAAATCAAAAACAAATATTATGAATAATTAATAAACATTAAAGAATCCATCCATCCATCCATTTTCATCCACTTAATCCGGCGGCGGGTCGTGGTGGCAGCAGATCCCTCTTACCCACAACACTTTCCAGCTCATTCTGGGGGATCCCAAGGCGTTACCAGACCAGCTGGGCGATCTAATCCCTCCAGCGTGTCCTGGGTCTTCCCGGGGTCTCCTCCAGAAAAAAAAGGGAGGCGTCCAGGTGGCATCCGAATTAGATGCCCGAACCACCTCAGCGGCTCAATTCCAAGCCCCCTCCTGATGTCCGAGCTCCTTACCTTATCTCTAAGGCTGAGCCCGGCCACCCTACCGAGGAAACTCCGTATTTTGGCCGCTTGTATCTGCAACCTCGTTCTTTCGGTCACGACCCAGAGTTCGTGACCATAGGTTGGAACGTAGATCGACTAGTACATTGAGAGCTTTACCAAGACGGTCCGGTGCGGCGCCTGTTTTACTGCTGTAGCCGCACCGATCCACCTATCGATCTCCCGCTCCATCTTACCCTCACTCGTGAACAAGACCCCTGTGAACTCCTTCGCTTGGGGTGGTCACTCCGTCCCCATCTTGAGGGAGCAACAGTATCAGCCAAGACAACCAATGTCCAGCGCCTTCAGCATCTCAGGGCGGATCTCATCCACCCCCGGTCCCTTGCCACCAAGGAGCTTTTTGACAAACTTAGCAGCCTCTGCCAGGAATATGGGTGCAACCCCCCTAAGTCTTCTGGCGCTGCCCCCTCTCCAGGGGATATGTTGGCTGGATTTAGTTCCTCAAAGTGCTCTTTCCACCGCCCGACGATGTCCCCATCCGGGTCAGCAGCTCCCCCCCCCCCTCGGCTGAGAACAGCCTGGGGTAGACCCTGCTTTCCCTTCCTGAGCCGTCGGATGGTTTGCCAGAACCTCCTTGAGGCCAACCGAAAGTCCTTCTCCATGGCCTCCCCGAACTCCTCCCATGCCTGACAAAGTCCAAAGTCCAACCCTTCTCCAGGAGCTCGGTTCCAGAGCCAGTGCTGTGCGTGGAGGTGAGCCCAACTATATCTAGCTGGTACCGCTTCACCTCCTGCACCAGCTCCGGCTCTTTCCCCGCTAGCGAGGTGACATTCCACGTCCCTAGAGCTAGTCTATCCTGCCGACGATCGACTCGCCCAGGCCCCCCGCCTGGCCCGTCGCCCGGTCTGCATAGCACCCGACCCGATGCTTGTCCCTGCGGGTGGTAAGTCCACAGGGTGGCTGCTCCATGTTGTTTCTTCGGGCTGAAGAAACAACATGGAGCAGCCACCCTGTGGACATTAAAGAATATTAAAACATAAACAAATATTTATCTTAAAAAAGGTTTAATAAAAAATCCACAATAACTAAAATATAACTACAAATATTATATGTACAGACAGTTTACATTTGTATTGCACAGATCTCATCTCGTGCGTATGTCTTTCCTCCAGGGGCCGGGGCCGGAGATGTGGGCATCGTCATTGTGGACTCGAATGCTCGGAGGGACACAGTGGAGATTGTGTTGGAGAACAAAGGCGACAGTATATTCCGCTGCACCTATGTCCCGGTCCTGGAGGGACCTCACACCGTCTACGTGACCTTTGCCGGGCAGCAAATTCCCAGAAGCCCTTTCACCGTGCACATCTCAGAGGGTAGCGTCTATGATACACAATGACCTTCCTCTGTAGCGTCTATGATACACACTGACCTTCCTCTGTAGCGTCTATGATACACACTGACCTTCCTCTGTAGCGTCTATGATACACAATGACCTTCCTCTGTAGCTTCTATGATACACACTGACCTTCCTCTGTAGCGTCTATGATACACAATGACCTTCCTCTGTAGCGTCTATGATACACAATGACCTTCCTCTGTAGCGTCTATGATACACAATGACCTTCCTCTGTAGCGTCTATGATACACAATGACCTTCCTCTGTAGCTTCTATGATACACAATGACCTTCCTCTGTAGCTTATATGATACACAATGACCTTCCTCTGTAGCGTCTATGATACACAATGACCTTCCTCTGTAGCGTCTATGATACACAATGACCTTCCTCTGTAGCTTATATGATACACAATGACCTTCCTCTGTAGCTTCTATGATACACAATGACCTTCCTCTGTAGCGTCTATGATACACAATGACCTTCCTCTGTAGCGTCTATGATACACAATGACCTTCCTCTGTAGCGTCTATGATACACAATGACCTTCCTCTGTAGCGTCTATGATACACAATGACCTTCCTCTGTAGCGTCTATGATACACAATGACCTTCCTCTGTAGCGTCTATGTTACACAATGACCTTCCTCTGTAGCTTCTATGATACACAATGACCTTCCTCTGTAGCGTCTATGATACACAATGACCTTCCTCTGTAGCTTATATGTTACACAATGACCTTCCTCTGTAGCTTATATGTTACACAATGACCTTCCTCTGTAGCGTCTATGATACACAATGACCTTCCTCTGTAGCGTCTATGATACACAATGACCTTCCTCTGTAGCTTCTATGATACACAATGACCTTCCTCTGTAGCGTCTATGATACACAATGACCTTCCTCTGTAGCTTCTATGATACACAATGACCTTCCTCTGTAGCGTCTATGATACACAATGACCTTCCTCTGTAGCTTCTATGATACACAATGACCTTCCTCTGTAGCGTCTATGATACACAATGACCTTCCTCTGTAGCTTCTATGATACACAATGACCTTCCTCTGTAGCTTATATGTTACACAATGACCTTCCTCTGTAGCGTCTATGATACACAATGACCTTCCTCTGTAGCTTCTATGATACACAATGACCTTCCTCTGTAGCGTCTATGATACACAATGACCTTCCTCTGTAGCGTCTATGATACACAATGACCTTCCTCTGTAGCGTCTATGATACACAATGACCTTCCTCTGTAGCGTCTATGATACACAATGACCTTCCTCTGTAGCGTCTATGATACACAATGACCTTCCTCTGTAGCTTATATGATACACAATGACCTTCCTCTGTAGCGTCTATGATACACAATGACCTTCCTCTGTAGCGTCTATGATACACAATGACCTTCCTCTGTAGCGTCTATGATACACAATGACCTTCCTCTGTAGCGTCTATGATACACAATGACCTTCCTCTGTAGCGTCTATGATACACAATGACCTTCCTCTGTAGCTTCTATGATACACAATGACCTTCCTCTGTAGCTTATATGTTACACAATGACCTTCCTCTGTAGCGTCTATGATACACAATGACCTTCCTCTGTAGCGTCTATGATACACAATGACCTTCCTCTGTAGCGTCTATGTTACACAATGACCTTCCTCTGTAGCTTATATGTTACACAATGACCTTCCTCTGTAGCGTCTATGATACACAATGACCTTCCTCTGTAGCGTCTATGATACACAATGACCTTCCTCTGTAGCGTCTATGTTACACAATGACCTTCCTCTGTAGCGTCTATGTTACACAATGACCTTCCTCTGTAGCGTCTATGATACACAATGACCTTCCTCTGTAGCGTCTATGATACACAATGACCTTCCTCTGTAGCGTCTATGTTACACAATGACCTTCCTCTGTAGCGTCTATGATACACAATGACCTTCCTCTGTAGCGTCTATGATACACAATGACCTTCCTCTGTAGCGTCTATGTTACACAATGACCTTCCTCTGTAGCTTCTATGTTACACAACATGTTTGGATGTTCTTGACTCTTCTTTTATGTCTGAAAGGACTTAAATTTAATTTCGGACTCGACTTGAGACTTGTTGATCTTGGGTCTTCACTGAGGATGTGACTTGGAACTTGCTGTCTCAACTTTAGACGGAACCCCGGACTTGGTACTCTGAACCTCTTTGATTTGGTACTCTGAACCTGTTTGATTTGGTACTCTGAACCTCTTTGATTTGGTACTCTGAACCTCTTTGATTGGGGATGTTATGGGTTGGTGTCATTGCCTGCTTCTGACCTGGGATCATGTCTGACTGGACTCCGATTTGTCTTCAGACTCTAAAAATCTTTCCTGTGAGTTAGAACTAGACTTGGGACCAAACATGGACCTTACTGTCTTGATTCAGTTCTTTATACCTGGTTCTGGACTTCACAGTCTTGATTAAAGTGTTATGACTTGAGATTTGCTTTCTTAATTTAGGGCTTGAGCCAGACCTTGTCCGTCTGGACTTAAAACTTGTTAATCTTGATTTGATTTAATCTTGAACTTGATTTGCGACTTGCTTTTCTCGGCTTGTGACTGGACTACAGGGTTAGCGACTTTAGACTTGCAGATCCGGACTTGGTCCCATCTCTGCTTGCTGGTCTGGCAGGCTGCTGGTCTGGCGGTCTGGCAATCTGCTGGTCTGGTGGTATGGCAGTCTGGTGATCTGGCAGTCTGCTGGTGATACCATCTACTGGTCTGGAGACCTGGAGGTCTCTGTCCCTTCCCTTCCTGTCTACATGTGTATCACTACTGTTGTTCCCTCCTACAGTTTCACACAGTGCCCCACCTCCCGGGTCTCCGGTGCAGATTGTACCTCAGTCCGCACGCACCCCACCCTCAGACAAGACCAGGAGAGCCCCCCCTCCAACGCCGCCCAAACCCAGACGACCAAGTTAGTACAGGTCGGGTGTGGGGGGGGGGGGGGGGGGGGGGGGGGGTGACTGGAGCCTGCCTGCGCTCGCCTGGTTTCCTTGCACCTCAACTGAAACCCCCCCTGACCCCTCTGAACGGGGTGGTCTCCCAGCTTTCCAGCATGTGCAGCTTCTTGTTCTTGTTCTTGTTCTTCTTGTTCTTCTTCTTGTTCTTCTTGTTCTTGTTCTTGTTCTTGTTCTTGTTCTTGTTCTTGTCCTTGTTCTTGTTCTTGTTCTTGTCCTTGTTCTTGTTCTTGTTCTTGTCCTTGTCCTTGTCCTTGTCCTTGTCCTTGTCCTTGTTCTTGTTCTTGTCCTTGTTCTTGTTCTTGTTCTTCTTGTTCTTGTTCTTGTCCTTGTCCTTGTTCTTGTTCTTGTCCTTGTCCTTGTTCTTGTTCTTGTTCTTGTTCTTGTTCTTTTTGTTCTTGTTCTTGTTCTTGTTCTTGTCCTTGTTCTTGTCCTTGTCCTTGTCCTTGTTCTTGTTCTTGTCCTTGTTCTTGTCCTTGTTCTTGTTCTTGTCCTTGTCCTTGTCCTTGTCCTTGTTCTTGTTCTTGTCCTTGTCCTTGTTCTTGTTCTTGTTCTTGTTCTTGTTCTTTTTGTTCTTGTTCTTGTTCTTGTTCTTGTCCTTGTCCTTGTTCTTGTTCTTGTCCTTGTCCTTGTTCTTGTCCTTGTCCTTGTCCTTGTCCTTGTTCTTGTCCTTGTCCTTGTCCTTGTCCTTGTCCTTGTCCTTGTTCTTGTTCTTGTTCTTGTTCTTTTTGTTCTTGTTCTTGTCCTTGTTCTTCTTGTTCTTGTTCTTGTTCACGGAGTGAATGCGGTGTGTGGAGTCCTCTCTGGATTCATGGTCCATTATTTTCCTTCCTCTAACTGCAAAAACAACTTCAATCTCATTTTCAGACGTGAACGTCATGTGAACGTGTTTCTAGGGTCCAAGACTCACTAAAAGACTCACTAACTGACTCACTAACTGACTCACTAAAGGACTCTCTAAATAACTCACTAAAGGACTCACTAAAGGACTCACTAAATGACTCACTAAAGGACTGACTAAATGACTCACTAAAGGACTCACTAAAGGACTCACTAAAGGACTGACTAAATGACGCACTAAAGGACTCACTAAAGGACTCACTAAAGGATTCACTAAAGGACTCACTAAAGGACTGACTAAAGGACTCACTAAAGGACTCACTAAAGGACTCACTAAAGGATTCACTAAAGGACTCACTAAAGGACTGACTAAAGGACTCACTAAAGGACTCACTAAAGGACTCACTAAAGGACTGACTAAAGGACTCACTAAAGGACTCACTAAAGGATTCACTAAAGGACTCACTAAAGGACTCACTAAATGATTCACTAAAGGACTCACTAAAGGACTCACTAAAGGACTGACTAAATGACGCATTAAAGGACTCACTAAAGGACTCACTAAAGGATTCACTAAAGGACTCACTAAAGGACTGACTCAATGACTCACTAAAGGACCCACTAAATGACGCACTAAAGGACTCACTAAAGGATTCACTAAAGGACTCACTAAAGGACTGACTCAATGACTCACTAAAGGACCCACTAAAGGACTGACTAAAGGACTCACTAAAGGACTCACTAAAGGACTCACTAAATGACTCACTAAAGGACTCACTAAAGGACTCACTAAAGGACTGACTAAAGGACTCACTAAAGGACTCACTAAAGGACTCACTAAAGGATTCACTAAAGGACTCACTAAAGGACTCACTAAAGGATTCACTAAAGGACTCACTAAAGGACTGACTCAATGACTCACTAAAGGACCCACTAAAGGACTGACTAAATGATTCACTAAAGGATTCACTAAAGGACTCACTAAAGGACTGACTCAATGACTCACTAAAGGACCCACTAAAGGACTGACTAAAGGACTCACTAAAGGACTCACTAAAGGATTCACTAAAGGACTCACTAAAGGACTCACTAAATGATTCACTAAAGGACTCACTAAAGGACTCACTAAAGGACTGACTAAATGACGCATTAAAGGACTCACTAAAGGACTCACTAAAGGATTCACTAAAGGACTCACTAAAGGACTGACTCAATGACTCACTAAAGGACCCACTAAATGACGCACTAAAGGACTCACTAAAGGATTCACTAAAGGACTCACTAAAGGACTGACTCAATGACTCACTAAAGGACCCACTAAAGGACTGACTAAAGGACTCACTAAAGGACTCACTAAAGGATTCACTAAAGGACTCACTAAAGGACTGACTCAATGACTCACTAAAGGACCCACTAAATGACGCACTAAAGGACTCACTAAAGGATTCACTAAAGGACTCACTAAAGGACTGACTCAATGACTCACTAAAGGACCCACTAAAGGACTGACTAAAGGACTCACTAAAGGACTCACTAAAGGACTCACTAAAGGACTGACTAAATGACTCACTAAAGGACTCACTAAAGGACTCACTAAAGGACTGACTAAAGGACTCACTAAAGGACTCACTAAAGGACTCACTAAAGGATTCACTAAAGGACTCACTAAAGGACTCACTAAAGGATTCACTAAAGGACTCACTAAAGGACTGACTCAATGACTCACTAAAGGACCCACTAAAGGACTGACTAAAGGACTCACTAAAGGACCCACTAAATGACTCACTACCACTCATCAAAGAATAATCAAAAGATGATGAATGGTTAATTAATTAGTAATTTTCCTTCATCAAACATATTGATCAAGTGATCTCCAGCTGTATTGATTATTGATTATTGACTTTATGCATAAACAATATGCAAAACATGAAAGTCATGATGATACACACAGAGCAGTTACACCTTCATCATCATCATCATCATCATCATCATCTCCTCTCTGTTTCTTCTTTCTTTTCTTTTCTGCATTGAAACTGTAAATTAAGTATTTTTCTGTTGAATCTGAGCTTTAAGTGTTTTACTGTTTACCTGAGATACATATTTATAAAGATACATATGAATATATATGTTATGTTTCAGTTTGCAGCTCCTTCAGACCGGTTGAACTGGTGCTGATCAGCTGACTAACGGACGCATTGTGTTCATATAGAACTTTATGCTTTTAGAGTCCGTTGAGGTTAAACTCGACTGTTGTATTTAAGATGTGTTTTCATATTGTGTTAATTCATGAATGTATTGCTCAATATGTGATATGAACCCTCTGACTACGGCTCCTTCTGATTGGTCCTCAGCCTGTAACCCCAACGCCTGCCGGGCGGCGGGTCGAGGTCTGCAGCTGAAGGGTCTGAGGGTGAAGGAAGTGGCAGAGTTCAAAGTTCACACCAGAGGAGCCGGCAGCGGAGAACTCAAAGTCACCTTGATGGGACCAAGTGAGCCACGTGACCTTTACTTTGAAATGACCTTTAGTGTTCATCATGAGGCCTTTACTTTGAAATGACCTTTAGTGTTCTCAATGAGACCTTTACTTTGAAATGACCTTTAGTGTTCTCAATGAGACCTTTACTTTGAAATGACCTTTAGTGTTCATCATGAGACCTTTACTTTGAAATGACCTTTACCTTCATGAGACCTTTACTTTGAAATGCACCTTAGGTATTCATCATGAAACCTTTACTTTGAAATGACCTTTACTGTTCATCATGAGACCTTTACTTTGAAATGCACCTTAGGTGTTCTTCATGAGACCTTTACTTTGAAATGACCTTTAGTGTTCATCATGAGGCCTATACTTTGAAATGACCTTTAGTGTTCATCATGAGACCTTTACTTTGAAATGACCTTTAGTGTTCATCATGAGACCTTTACTTTGAAATGACCTTTAGTGTTCATCATGAGGCCTTTACTTTGAAATGACCTTTAGTGTTCATCATGAGGCCTATACTTTGAAATGACCTTTAGTGTTCATCATGAGACCTTTACTTTGAAATGACCTTTAGTGTTCATCATGAGACCTTTACTTTGAAATGACCTTTAGTGTTCATCATGAGGCCTTTACTTTGAAATTACCTTTACTGTTCTCCATGAGACCTTTACTTTGAAATTACCTTTAGTGTTCATCATGAGACCTTTACTTTGAAATGCACCTTAGGTGTTCATCATGAGACCTTTACTTTGAAATGACCTTTAGTGTTCATCATGAGACCTTTACTTTGAAATGACCTTTAGTGTTCATCATGAGGCCTTTACTTTGAAATGACCTTTAGTGTTCATCATGAGGCCTTTACTTTGAAATGACCTTTACCTTCATGAGACCTTTACTTTGAAATGCACCTTAGGTATTCATCATGAGACCTTTACTTTGAAATGACCTTTACTGTTCATCATGAGACCTTTACTTTGAAATGCACCTTAGGTGTTCATCATGAGACCTTTACTTTGAAATGACCTTTACTGTTCTCCATGAGACCTTTACTTTGAAATGACCTTTAGTGTTCATCATGAGACCTTTACTTTGAAATGCACCTTAGGTGTTCATCATGAGACCTTTACTTTGAAATGACCTTTACTGTTCATCATGAGACCTTTACTTTGAAATGACCTTTAGTGTTCATCATGAGACCTTAACTTTGAAATGACCTTTAGTGTTCATCATGAGACCTTTACTTTGAAATGCACTTTAGTGTTCATCATGAGACCTTTACTTTGAAATGCACTTTAGTGTTCCTCATGAGACCTTTACTTTGAAATGACATTTAGTGTTCATCATGAGACCTTTACTTTGAAATTACCTTTAGTGTTCATCATGAGACCTTTACTTTGAACTGACCTTTAGTGTTCCTCATGAGACTTTTACTTTGAAATGACCTTTAGTATTTATCATTAGACCTTTACTTTGAAATGAATTTTAGTGTTCATCATGAGACCTTTACTTTGAAATGACCTTTACTGTTCAACATTAGACCTTTATTTTGAAATGCACCTCTGCCGTTCTGTTCTGCTTCCAGAGGGTGTTGAGGAGCCGGTGAAGGTTCTCGAGGTGGAACACGGGACGTTTGAGTGTAACTATTACCCCATCAGTACGGGGAACCACGTGGTGAGCGTCACCTGGGGAGGACACGGCGTGCCACGCAGGTGAGACGGTCAGCTGATCTTAGTAGTGAGAACCAGAACCACCCGTCATGTGGACCTCCATCAGAACCTTGAGGGACTCCAGAGGCTCGGATTGGATCGATGAAAAACAAATAACATATAACATATAAAATATAATACATAAAACATATAAAACATATAAGATATCAAACATATAATATATATAATATATAAAATATAAAATATATAACATAAAACAAATAACATACAAAACAAATAACATTTAAACATATAAGATATAAAACATATAATATATAAAACATATAACATATAAAATATAATACATAACACATATAATATATATAATATATAAAACATATAATATATAAAACATATAACATATAAAATATAATACATAAAACATATAAAACATATAAGATATAAAACATATAATATATATAATATATAAAACATATAACATAAAACAAATAACATACAAAACAAATAACATATAAACATATAAGATATAAAACATATAATATATAAAACATATAACATAAAACAAATAAGATATAAAACATATAAGATATAAAACATAATATATAAAACATATAACATAAAACAAATAACATACAAAACAAATAACATATAAACATATAAGATATATAAAACATATAACATAAAACAAATAACATATAAAACAAATAATATATTCAACATATTAAACAAATATCATATAAAACATAAAACAAATAACTTGTAAAACACATCAATATATATATATATATATATATATATATATATATATATATATATATATATATAGTTTTCTATTATTGGGTAGAAAACATTGTGTATTCATATTCCTGTTCTTCTAGTTAAACCTTTGAATGACTCGTGATTATTATATTTCATATTTCTTTCTGGATCATAATTTGTATGTGTGTGCTTTCAGTCCGTTTGAGGTGCAGGTGAGTGAGGAGGCGGGGCCTCAGAAGGTGAGGGCCTGGGGTCCAGGTCTGGAGACCGGTCTCGTGGGGAAGAGTGCCGACTTCGTGGTGGAGGCCATCGGCACGGAGGTGGGAACACTGGGTAGGTCCCAGCGACACAAAGGACCAATCACAAATACTCACCGGATGATTGACATGTGGCTGGGGGAGGGGCTTAAATAGCCCGCTGCTGGTCACAACTAGTGGTCAGATTTACTTTTTGAATATTCACAACCTTCTGCTGACTTCATGACTTTCAAACTGAATAAATAAATATACTTATATCTACATATAAATAAATAAATAAATAAATATATACATATAAATAAATATATATATATATACATATAAATAAATATATATATATATATATATAAATACATATATATATAAACATATATAAATATATATATAAATATATATAAATAAATATAAATGTATATATATATATACATAAATACATATCTATATGAAGTGTGTAATTCCTCGTGCATTACCGGCTCTCTGCAGGTTTCTCCATCGAGGGTCCATCTCAGGCCAAGATCGAGTGCGATGATAAAGGCGACGGGTCATGTGATGTGCGGTACTGGCCGACCGAGCCGGGCGACTATGCCGTGCATGTGATCTGTGACGACGAGGACATCAAGGACAGCCCCTTCATGGCTCACGTCCTGCCCGCCACCAACGACGTCTTCCCAGAACACGTGAGCGCCGCTGGTCCTCGGACCGTTTCTCACGTCTCTCACGTTTCCGGCTGCATGTGCTGAACGCGGGTCGTGTTCTTCAGGTGAACTGCTACGGTCCAGGTCTGGAGCCGCTGGGCTGCATCGTCAACAAGCCCGCCGACTTCAGCATCGACACCCGGGGAGCCGGCCCGGGGGAGCTGAAGCTCTATGCTCAGGTGAGGGTCTGAGTTCTGGGGTCTTCTCTCTCTCAGTGTGCAGTGGAGCTCAGTGAATGTTTGTGCTTCCAGGACGCCGAGGGGTTCCCCATCGACGTCCAGGTCTCCGAGAGCGGAGACGGCAGCTTCTGCTGCGTCTACGTCCCCACCAAGGCCATCAAGCACACCATCATCATCACCTGGGGCCAAGTCAGCGCTCCCAACAGCCCCTTCAGGGTAAAGAACCACCACAGGGTCGGGGGTTCCATCCCCAGACAGCCCAGAGTACCACTGTGTACCAGAGATGTCTATCATGAACTCATATGTCAAGAAATAAAGATACAGTTCCACATATTTGCATTGAAACAAACAAAAGTTTTAATAGCAGAGTTCTAGTGGACCGAGGATAGAACCTTGAGGAACTCCAAACACTCAGATTTGTATTGAAGGATGTAGAAAGAAATCTGTTTCACAAAAGATGAAAAAAGAACATCAAAGCCAATAAATGAAAACAGACAAATGTACAGAAGCCAAGTGAGAAAAAATAATCCTGATGATAGTTTACTCTCATGTGTTTATGACAAAGATTATCTTGACAAAACCTTTATTCACATGTTTTTTTAATGCATCTAAACACACGCTACATATATAAAACATATATAACATATACATATAAAAGTCAACTGGAAGAGAACATGAGATAGTGGTGCACTTACATGAGTATTATTTCTTAGTATTCATATCAGAACCACAGATATGAAGAGGACATGAACAACAATGGTGGTGCCATATTAATAAACGGTTTGATGTGACCAGGTGACGATAGGAGAAGGAAGCCATCCAGACAATGTGAAGGTCTACGGCCCCGGAGTGGAGAAGACGGGGCTGAAGGCCAACGAGCCCACCTACTTCACGGTGGACTGCAGCGAGGCCGGACAGGGTGGGCCCCGGTTCTGGACCGGTTTCCTGTCTTTGACCCTCTCATTATATGATATGATATTAGTGTGTATGATATGGCTTACTGTGACGCTGCTCCCTTCAGGTGACGTCAGCATCGGGATCAAGTGCGCTCCGGGCGTGGTCGGTCCGGCGGAGGCCGACATCGACTTCGACATCATCAAGAACGACAACGACACGTTCACGGTGAAGTACACGCCGCCGGGCGCCGGCCAGTACACCATCATGGTGCTGTTCGCCGACCAGGTGAGAGACAGCGCCGCCTGCTGGAAACACTTTAATATTAATAATAATATTAATACCAGACATAAACAAACCTCCCGCCTGTCATGTGACAACAGGAAATACCCATCAGCCCCTTCAGAATAAAGGTGGATCCTTCCCATGATGCAGCTAAAGTCAGAGCAGAAGGACCTGGACTCCACCAGACAGGTGAGCCGCCTCCAGGTGTGATGACTATTTAATAAAGAGGTGTTCCTTTGGTTAACTTCCCCCCCCCCCCCCCAGGCGTGGAAGTGGGGAAGCCGACCCACTTCACCATTTACACAAAGGGAGCCGGGAAAGCCGAACCGGAGGTCCACTTCACCGGAGCAGCGAAAGGCGAAGCGGTCCGAGACTTCGAGATCATCGACAACCACGACTACTCGTACACCGTCCGCTACACCACGGTGCAGCAGGTGAGCCGGCGGTCTGGTTCCCATCGGTCATCATCATGAGGTGTGAGCTTCACAGTAATTAATTTCTCTCAGGGCATCACGTCCATCACCGTGTGCCACGGAGGAGACCCCATCCCCAAGAGCCCCTTTAACATCAGCGTGGCCCCCCCGCTGGACCTCAGCAAGGTCAAAGTTCAGGGTTTGAACAACAGTGAGTACGTACGTCTGAGTCGGCTCTTTCTACTGAAACCAGTACGAAAGGTTTCCACTGGCACCAGTACGAAAGGTTTCCACTCGAACCAGTACGAACCAGTACGAAACGTTTCCACTGGAACCAGTACGAAACGTTTCCACTGGAACCAGTACGAAACGTTTCCACTGGCACCAGTACGAAACGTTTCCACTGGAACCAGTACGAAACGTTTCCACTGGAACCAGTACGAAACGTTTCCACTGGAACCAGCAACAAACGTTTCTACTGGAACCAGTATGACACGTTTCTCAAACAGGAAGTCAAGTCTTAATTGATTTGTTTCCTGTGTTATGAGCTCTGAATCTTTTTAATCTTTATCTTTCTCAGTGGTTCCCCTTGTTGTGAACTATTTAGACCATGACAAAGTATAAATATGTGTACTATCAGGTAGAATATCAGGTAGAATCCTGAACATGTAGTTTAAATAGTTCTTAAAGATCAAGTATTTCTACAAATCTGGTCTAAAAACTGATGTTGAGAAACAAAGCTTGACTTTTAAGACGAATGAAAACATTTGTTGGTTTTAACAACTCGTGTGTGCTCACCACAGAAGTGGATGTTGGGAAGGACGAGGAGTTCACCGTCAGCACTCGTGATGCCGGAGGTCAGGGAAACCTGGACATCAAGATCACCTCCCCTTCTCGTCGACCAATCCCCTGCAAGCTGGAGTCGGGCTCGGCCAATGAAGTGCACACGGTGAAGTACATACCCCCAGAGGAAGGACAGTACAGAGTGGACGTCAGCTACGATGGAAACCCCGTACCAGGAAGTCCGTTCACCGTGGAGGGCGTCATGCCACCCGACCCCTCAAAGGTGAGATCAAGACCTCCTTCAAAGGTAAACTCCAATGGAGGTCTTAGTAAACGTTGTATGTCTTAGTAAACGTTGTATGTCTTAGTAAACGTTGTAGGTCCTAGTAAACGTTGTAGGTCTTGTAAACCAATGGAGGTCTTAGTAAACGTTGTAGGTCTTGTAAACCAATGGAGGTCTTAGTAAACGTTGTAGGTGTTAGTAAATGTTGTACGTCTTGTAAACCAATGGAGGTCTTAGTAAACGTTGTAGGTCTTAGTAAACCGTTGTAGGTCTTAGTAAACCAATGGAGGTCTTAGTAAACATTGTATGTCTTGTAAACCAATGGAGGTCTTAGTAAACGTTGTAGGTGTTAGTAAATGTTGTACGTCTTGTAAACCAATGGAGGTCTTAGTAAACGTTGTAGGTCTTAGTAAACCAATGGAGGTCTTAGCAAACGTTGTAGGTCTTAGTAAACCGTTGTAGGTCTTAGTAAACCAATGGAGGTCTTAGTAAACATTGTATGTCTTGTAAACCAATGGAGGTCTTAGTAAACGTTGTAGGTCTTAGTAAACCAATGGAGGTCTTAGCAAACGTTGTAGGTCTTAGTAAACCGTTGTAGGTCTTAGTAAACCAATGGAGGTCTTAGCAAACGCTGTAGGTCTTAGTAAACGTTGTAGGTCTTAGTGAACCGTTGTAGGTCTTAGTAAACCAAGGGAGGTCTTAGCAAACGTTGTAGGTCTTAGTAAACTGTTGCGGGTCTTAGTAAACCGTTGGAGGTCTTAGTAAACGTTGTAGGTCTTAGTAAACTGTTGCAGGTCTTAGTAAACCGTTGGAGGTCTTAGTAAACGTTGTAGGTCTTAGTAAACCGTTGTAGGTCTTAGTAAACGTTGTAGGTCTTAGTAAACCAAGGGGTGTCTTAGCAAACGTTGTAGGTCTTAGTAAACCAATGGAGGTCTTAGTAAACATTGTATGTCTTGTAAACCAATGGAGGTCTTAGTAAACATTGTATGTCTTGTAAACCAATGGAGGTCTTAGTAAACGTTGTAGGTCTTAGTAAACCATTGTAGGTCTTAGTAAACGTTGTAGGTCTTAGTGAACCGTTGTAGGTCTTAGTAAACCAAGGGGGGTCTTAGTAAATGTTGTAGGTCTTAGTAAACCGTTGGCGGTCTTAGTAAACAGTTGTAGGTCTTAGTAAACCAATGGAGGTCTTAGTAAACGTTGTAGGTCTTAGTAAACCAAGGGGGGTCTTAGTAAATGTTGTAGGTCTTAGTAAACCGTTGTAGGTCTTAGTAAACCAAGGGGGGTCTTAGTAAATGTTGTAGGTCTTAGTAAACCGTTGGTGGTCTTAGTAAACAGTTGTAGGTCTTAGTAAATGTTGTACGTCTTGTAAACCAATGGAGGTCTTAGTAAACGTTGTAGGTCTTAGTAAACCAATGGAGGTCTTAGTAAACATTGTATGTCTTGTAAACCAATGCAGGTCTTAGTAAGCGTTGTAGGTCTTAGTAAACCAATGGAGGTCTTAGTAAACGTTGTAGGTCTTAGTAAACCGTTGTAGGTCTTAGTAAACCAATGGAGGTCTTAGCAAACGTTGTAGGTCTTAGTAAACGTTGTAGGTCTTAGTAAACCAAGGGAGGTCTTAGTAAACGTTGTAGGTCTTAGTAAACCGTTGGAGGTCTTAGTAAACGTTGTAGGTCTTAGTAAACCAATGGAGGTCTTAGTAAATGTTGTAGGTCTTAGTAAACGTTGTAGGTCTTAGTAAACGTTGTAGGTCTTAGTAAACCAAGGGGTGTCTTAGCAAACGTTGTAGGTCTTAGTAAACCAATGGAGGTCTTAGTAAACATTGTATGTCTTGTAAACCAATGGAGGTCTTAGTAAACATTGTATGTCTTGTAAACCAATGGAGGTCTTAGTAAACGTTGTAGGTCTTAGTAAACCATTGTAGGTCTTAGTAAACGTTGTAGGTCTTAGTAAACCAATGGAGGTCTTAGCAAACGTTGTAGGTCTTAGTAAACCAATGGAGGTCTTAGTAAACATTGTATGTCTTGTAAACCAATGGAGGTCTTAGTAAACATTGTATGTCTTGTAAACCAATGGAGGTCTTAGTAAACGTTGTAGGTCTTAGTAAACCATTGTAGGTCTTAGTTAACGTTGTAGGTCTTAGTAAACGTTGTAGGTCTTAGTAAACCAATGGAGGTCTTAGCAAACGTTGTAGGTCTTAGTAAACTGTTGTATGTCTTAGTGAACCGTTGTAGGTCTTAGTAAACCAAGGGGGGTCTTAGTAAATGTTGTAGGTCTTAGTAAACCGTTGGCGGTCTTAGTAAACAGTTGTAGGTCTTAGTAAACCAATGGAGGTCTTAGTAAACGTTGTAGGTCTTAGTAAACCGTTGTAGGTCTTAGTAAACCAAGGGGGGTCTTAGTAAACGTTGTAGGTCTTAGTAAACCGTTGTAGGTCTTAGTAAACGTTGTAGGTCTTAGTAAACCAAGGGGTGTCTTAGCAAACGTTGTAGGTCTTAGTAAACCAATGGAGGTCTTAGTAAACATTGTATGTCTTGTAAACCAATGGAGGTCTTAGTAAACATTGTATGTCTTGTAAACCAATGGAGGTCTTAGTAAACGTTGTAGGTCTTAGTAAACCATTGTAGGTCTTAGTAAACGTTGTAGGTCTTAGTGAACCGTTGTAGGTCTTAGTAAACCAAGGGGGGTCTTAGCAAACGTTGTAGGTCTTAGTAAACCAATGGAGGTCTTAGTAAACATTGTATGTCTTGTAAACCAATGGAGGTCTTAGTAAACATTGTATGTCTTGTAAACCAATGGAGGTCTTAGTAAACGTTGTAGATCTTAGTAAACCAATGGAGGTCTTAGCAAACGTTGTAGGTCTTAGTAAACCAATGGAGGTCTTAGTAAACATTGTATGTCTTGTAAACCAATGGAGGTCTTAGTAAACATTGTATGTCTTGTAAACCAATGGAGGTCTTAGTAAACGTTGTAGGTCTTAGTAAACCATTGTAGGTCTTAGTTAACGTTGTAGGTCTTAGTAAACGTTGTAGGTCTTAGTAAACCAATGGAGGTCTTAGCAAACGTTGTAGGTCTTAGTAAACTGTTGTAGGTCTTAGTGAACCGTTGTAGGTCTTAGTAAACCAATGGAGGTCTTAGTAAACAGTTGTAGGTCTTAGTAAACCAATGGAGGTCTTAGTAAACAGTTGTAGGTCTTGGTGGACAGTTGTAGGTCTTCGTGAACAGTTGTAGGTCTTAGTGAACCGTTGGTGGTCTTAGTAAACGGTTGTAGGTCTTGATGAACAGTTGTAGGTCTTAGTGAACCGTTGGTGGTCTTAGTAAACGGTTGTAGGTCTTGATGAACAGTTGTAGGTCTTAGTGAACCGTTGGAGGGCCCAGTAAAGGTCTGTTGGTAGGTGTAACCTTCTCTCAGTCTAAGTACATATAAAACATGTTTACTGGGTCTATCAAGTCAAGAATCCATATATACGTATATATTAATGTATATTAACTTTCTTTGGCCCGTTTACCCTCCAGGTACAAGCCTACGGTCCAGGTCTTCAGGGGGGTGTTGTGGGTAAACCGGCCCCCTTTGCCATCGACACAAAAGGAGCTGGCACCGGTGGTCTGGGCTTGACGGTGGAGGGACCTTGTGAGGCCAAGATCGAATGCCAGGACAACGGTGACGGATCCTGCTCCGTGTCCTACTTGCCCACTGAGCCCGGCGAGTACGCCATCAACATCCTGTTTGCAGACCAGCACATCCCCGGATCCCCCTTCAAGGCCGTGGTGCAGTCGCCGTTTGACCCCAGCAAGGTGACAGCCAGCGGGCCGGGCCTAGAGCGAGGCAAGGTTGGCGAGGACGGGTCCTTCACAGTGGACTGCTCGAAAGCCGGAGAAGCTGAACTCACCATTGAGATCACCTCGGACTCCGGAGCCAAAGCTGAAGTCCACGTCCAGAACAACGGTGACGGGACCTACTCCATCACCTACATCCCACAGGCCCACGGCATGTACACCATCACCATCAAGTACGGAGGGCTCGCCGTGCCCGAGTTCCCCGGCAGACTTTTGGTGGACCCGGCTGTGGACACCAGCGGGGTGAAGGTCCACGGACCCGGAGTGGAACCCAGAGGTGAAGCAGGTTCTTCTGCTCAGCTACAAAGTGGTTTTCATTATTTCATCAAACCTAAATCTACTCGAGTCCTTTATCAGTTGATTTAGTTATGAAGTTATGAAGTAAAACAGTCAAATACTAGTATAGATACTAGTATACTAGTATCTATACTAGTATACTAGTATAGATACTAGTATACTAGTATCTACTACATTACATATATTCACTATAAAATAACCATCCCTTCAAATATGAATGATATCAATCAATCTTAAATGTACTTTGGTTTGATAGCTGGAGATAAATTATTTTGTACATTAATTTTCAAAGCTCTTGATTAAGTAGATGTATACATTTGACATAAGGAGGGTGTTATTGAAGCAGATGTGAACGTTATAAATAATGTGCCACACAATAAACATGTTGCATTGAGCTTTTTCGTGTGATCAATGCCTTAAATCAGGTATAAATATTAATAATAATAATAACAATAAATCATGCTTGTCCTCTGCAGGCGTCCTGAGGGAAGTCACGACCCACTTCCTTGTGGATGCCCGGGTGCACCACAAGAGCGGCGGCAGCCTCGTCAAAGCCGGCGTCTCCAACCCTTCAGGTGTCACCACGGACGCCTACGTCACCGACAAAGGGGACGGGACCTACAGGGCGGAGTACACGGCGTACGAGGACGGTGAGGAGGTTCATTCTGTTATCGTCTGTCATTACAATGTGGAATTAAACGTTCTCGTAAAACGTGTTGTTCTCTCAGGAAAAGAAAAGAATTCAACAATTAAACAACAACATTTTAAAACCGGTTTGATCACAGAAGGATTACGATGTGTTTGTTTGCATCACATTTACAGCAGAGAGGGGGGGGGGGGGGAGCTGGTATTAATAGCTGCAGTCCGCCTTCTGCAGCAAATAGTTTTCCACTGATAGTAATGTCTGACATGTTGAAGCCAGTGCATTGTGGGACAGAAATACTCTTCCCTGTGAAGGCCACAGTCAGACTGGGATTTAAAATAAGAAGTGATTCTCTGTCTGTCGTCTTTTAAAGGTAATCTCACAGATCTATAATGTACATTTGCACCCTCTGCTAAATAAGAGGTCCAAATATAACATTGTGATTTCATCCCCGAGTTTTTGCGATATATTGGAGGACTAAAATCACACTAGCAGCTTCATGAAGGTCTTGTTTAGACCACTTTGTGACCTCTGATCCAATGAAACATGACCCGCCGACACGCTACATATTTCATGCTGAGCGGATCTGTCGGTCTACAGGTCTACATCTGATTGAAGTGTTGTTTGATGAGGTCTCGGTGCCGAAGAGTCCCTTCAGGGTGTCGGTGACGGAAGGTTGTGACCCCAGTCGAGTCCGAGCCTACGGTCCAGGTCTGGAGAAAGGTCTGGTTAACAAGCCAAACCGCTTCACCGTCGAGACCAGGTGACTTTACTGTCACTCTTAAGACGACATCTAAACAGTTCTGAATGTTAGAGACCGAGTTCTAACCCCCCTATCTCACCCTCAGAGGTGCTGGCACTGGAGGTCTTGGTTTGGCCATTGAGGGTCCATCTGAGGCGAAGATGTTCTGTAAGGACAACAAAGATGGCAGCTGCAGTGTGGAGTACATCCCCTTCACTCCAGGAGAGTACGATGTCAACATCACCTTTGGAGGCCTTCCTATCCCAGGTGATGGTCTAAACCAGGACTCTGGGTGGGTCTGGTCTGGTTCTGATTGTATTGAACAGCAATGACTCATAACCTCTGTGTGTGTTGCAGGGAGCCCATTTCGGGTCCCAGTGCAAGAGTTGGTGGATCCCAGTAAAGTGAAGTGTTCAGGTCCCGGATTGGGAAGTGGAGTCCGAGCCCACGTCCCTCAGACCTTCACTGTGGACAGCAGTAAGGCAGGGGTGGCCCCCCTGGAGGTCCAGCTGTACGGGCCCACAGGTAAGACCTTTGGAAAGTCACATCACTAGATGGTTTGCTGCAGTCCATCTTCGCTGAATCAAGAACCTCCTCATCACTAGGAACAAATGCATCTTTCTGAAATAAAATCCTCCTGTTCAGGCTGCACATCATGTACGAGGCCGACGAGGCTGAAGCTCCGGTTGCCCTCAGGTCTGAGGTTCCAGGTCCAGTCTGAACAAACCCGCCTCGCTCCATTACAATCACAGAGGAGTTCATTCAAATTCAATCCATTCTGAGGAAATAACTTGATACCCAGAGACCTTTCAGCTACACCAGTTAGACAATATGTTTTTGTCAATGTGGGCCTTAGACTCAGTTTGACCAGGTCCTCGTCTTAAGACCCAGTTTGACCAGGTCTACATCTGATTGAAGTGTTGTTTGATGAGGTGAATGAGGTCTCGGTGATCTTGTGAATGCCTAAAGACCCTTCAGGTCCTCGTCTTGTGTAGGCCTAAAGACCCTCCAGGTCCTTGTCTTGTGAAGGCCTAAAGACCCTGCAGGTCCTGGTCTTGTGTAGGCCTAAAGACCCTGCAGGTCTGAACTTAAGTTATAGTCTTGAATTTAAATTCACCTGAACTCTACGTATACTCTTCAGAACCCGTCCCTGGTAGAAGTCGAGGGAGACTAATTTTCCATCAGTCTTAAAGTCTAGACGGTAAATAACTCTGGTTGCCCTCCAGGTGTTACCGAGCCAATCAGCATCGCCGACAACGGAGACGGCACTCACACCGTCAACTACACTCCTGCTGTAGACGGCCCGTACACGGTGTGTGTGAAATACGCTGACCAGGAGGTCCCTCGCAGGTCAGTGTGCATGAAGAAGTCAGGATTGTACTGGTTCAGGTTTAATAATCCATTTAATTTATATAACGCTTTTTAAGGTACTCAAAGACATTTTACATGTTACATTCATACACCGTAGACACAGCTACGGGGAGCAATTTGGGGTTAAGTGTCTTGATCAAGGACACATCGACAAGGGCGGGGATTGAACCACCACCCCCTGATTGAAAGATGGACCTGCTAACCACTGACCCATAGTCATCCATAGTCGTTTAACTTTCCAATCCATTTCCTCTCAGTCCTTTTAAGATCAGGACGTTACCGGCTCATGATGCCAGTAAAGTCCGAGCCAGCGGTCCAGGTCTGAATGTGTCCGGAGTTCCAGCCAGTCTGCCGGTGGAGTTCACCATCGACGCCAGAGACGCCGGAGAGGGACTGCTCACCGTTCAGATACTGGTGAGTCTCAGATTCGGTCCTGGTGTCCAATATGGTCCACTAGTGTCTGCTAGTATCCGTTATGATCCACTAGGGTCTGCTAGCGTCCAATGTGGTCCACTAGGGTTTGCTAGTATCCGTTATGGTCCACTAGGGTCTGTTAGCATCCATTATGGTCCACTAGGGTCTGCTAGCGTCCATTATGGTCCACTAGGCTCTACTAGTGTCCGCTATGGTCCACTAGTGTCTGCTAGAGTCCACTATGGTCTACTAGGGTCTGCTAGAGTCCACTATGGTCTACTAGGGTTGCTAGAGTCCACTATGGTCTACTAGGGTCTGCTAGCGTCCCTCTTCTGAACTGTTGTTGTCTCACTTACTCTCTTAATGTGCCTTCCTGAAGTCACAGGGCGCGATGCCTCAGTGTTTGTGGAGGACTGAGGCAGGAGGGTGTGGGGGACTCATATAGTGAAGAAAACCATCCCTTTCAGTATTCATAAGAGGGTCTGTGCCACCTCGTCTCACGTCTCCCCTCCTTCCTTCCTCCCTTCCACCTTGTTCCCTTAAAGCATATTATTTTAAGAGGGAATCATTACAATCTGCATCATTTATATTTTAAAGTAATAGCTAAATAAAATAAATAATACTCATAAAAAAAGTATGAAACCATTCAGTAGCAATAAAGAAAATACGGACCGAGAAGAATCAAAGTCAATTTGTTTTGTTTTAATCTTCTAAAAGTTAAATGGAGTCTTTTTTCATTATTTATAAGAAGTCCGAGGTCAGACACACAGCTGTTGTTGTTGGTTCAGATCCTGAACCAGGAAGACCTGCCTCGCTCCTAACCCTGAACCAGGAGCTGAGAGGTCCCACAACCAGACTTCAGATGTGTTGATTGCTTCCTGTTGATCCAGGCTTTTTATTATGTAACTTATGAAATCAGTCGTCAGAAAGTTTTTTTCAATATGAACGCTTTTTAATTTATTCCACAACGTGGATGTTTTCTCTTGAATATGAATCAACATTTTGAGATCAAAGTAGACGAAGAAGAAGAAATATAAAAAGATGAATCTAAGAGCTGATCTGAAGAGGACTGTCTCTCGGTAGGAGACCACTGATGCCACTTCAGGTGCTTTCGTACTTTGGAGTACTCTCATATACTGACTTCCTGTCTCCAGGACCCGGAGGGGAAGCCCAAGAAGGCGAACATCCGGGACAACCGGGACGGGACGTACACGGTGTCCTACGTCCCGGACCTGACGGGCCGCTACACCATCACCATCAAGTACGGAGGGGACGAGATCCCATACTCACCGTACTGCATCAACGCCCTGCCCACCGGGGACGCCAGCAAGTGCCTGGTCACAGGTAGGACTCCGCCCACCGCTTACTCTAGGCAGCCAATCAGATCGTGTTGCCTGAAACTAAATTGTTGTTTTCTTACAGTGTCGATCGGGGGACACGGACTGGGTGAGTTACCTTTAAATATTCACAATTAGTTGTTAATTAGTTGTTTGTTTACATTTTATTTTATTCTTCTTATTTATCATTTTTCTTTTTAGTTCATTTTATTATCAATTTAGGTTTTTCTTGTTTTTAATTTACATAGTTTTACTATATTTTAGTTTTTAGTTTAGTTTGATATTGCTTTATTTAGTTTTGTATTCACCATTACTAGTCTCCTGATTGGTTTACCATTACGAGCCTCTTGATTGGTCACAAGTACTAGCCTCTTGATTGGTCACCAGGACTAGCCTCTTGATTGGTCACCAGGACTAGCCTCTTGATTGGTCACCAGGACTAGCCTCCTTATTAGTCACCAGGACTACCCCCTGATTGGTCACAAGGACTAGCCTCCTTATTAGTCACCAGGACTACCCCCTGATTGGTCACAAGGACTAGCCTCCTTATTAGTCACCAGGACTACCCCCTGATTGGTCACAAGGACTAGCCTCCTTATTAGTCACCAGGACTACCCCCTGATTGGTCACAAGGACTAGCCTCCTTATTAGTCACCAGGGCTACCCCCCTGATTGGTCACAAGGACTAGCCTCCTTATTAGTCACCAGGACTACCCCCTAATTGGTCACAAGGACTAGCCTCCTTATTAGTCACCAGGACTACCCCCCTGATTGGTCACAAGGACTAGCCTCCTTATTAGTCACCAGGACTACCCCCTGATTGGTCACAAGGACTAGCCTCCTTATTAGTCACCAGGACTACCCCCTGATTGGTCACAAGGACTAGCCTCCTTATTAGTCACCAGGACTACCCCCTGATTGGTCACAAGGACTAGCCTCCTTATTAGTCACCAGGACCAACCCCCTGATCGGTCCTCCATTTTGTCAGGATCAGGTATCGGCCCGACCATCCAGATCGGAGAGGAGACGGTCATCACTGTGGATGCAAAGGCTGCTGGGAAAGGCAAAGTGACCTGCAAGGTGTCAACTCCTGACGGGGCGGAGCTGGACGTGGACGTGGTGGAGAACTCCGACGGCACGTTTGACATTTACTACACGGCTCCGGAACCCGGGAAGTACGTCATCACCATCCGGTTCGGAGGGGAGAACATCCCCAACAGCCCCTTCCATGTGGTGGTAAGCAGAGCAGCGGTTCCCCAGCTTTCTACCAGAAGAAAAGGTTCTCTTGAGGTGACCAAGGTCCAGAAACCAGGGCCTGGTTGTAGATCTGCAGGATCTAGAAAACATTACATAATTTAAAAAAGTGTAAAAAGGTCGGGAACGACAGCATCATTAATATTCACATGGAGGCATTGTGTTAGTGCATGGAGGTGTGTGTGTGTGTGTGTGTGTGTGTGTGTGTGTGTGTGTGTGTGTGTGTGTGTGTGCTCCCTAAAGGCTCTACTTGTTCCCTGATAGGCGAGTTTCCTTTCCTACTAACAGAGGAGCCGTGTGAGCTATTGCAGCCGCCCTTCAGTCCCCGTGTGGGCTTCCCCCCTCACTGGGTACACGCTCTTATACCTACGCCCTGATTACACCTTCAGATACACACCTACACCCTGATTACACCTTCATGTACCTACGCCCTGATTACACCTTTATGTATTCACCTACACCCTGATTACACCTTTATGTATTCACCTACACCCTGATTACACCTTCATGTACCTACGCCCTGATTACACCTTCATATACACACCTACACCCTGATTACACCTTCATGTACCTACGCCCTGATTACACCTTTATGTATTCACCTACACCCTGATTACACCTTCATGTACACACCTACACCCTGATTACACCTTCATGTATTCACCTACACCCTGATTACACCTTCATATACACACCTACACCCTGATTACACCTTTATGTATTCACCTACACCCTGATTACACCTTCATATACACACCTACACCCTGATTACACCTTTATGTATTCACCTACACCCTGATTACACCTTCATATACACACCTACACCCTGATTACACCTTCATGTATTCACCTACACCCTGATTACACCTTCATATACACACCTACACCCTGATTACACCGACATGTACACACCTACACCCTGATTACACCTTCATATACACACCTACACCCTGATTACACCTTCATATACACACCTACACCCTGATTACACCTTCATGTACACACCTACACCCTGATTACACCTTCATATACACACCTACACCCTGATTACACCTTCATGTACCTACACCCTGATTACACCTTCATGTACCTACACCCTGATTACACCTTCATGTATTCACCTACACCCTGATTACACCTTCATATACACACCTACGCCCTGATGACACCTTCATGTACCTACGCCCTGATTACACCTTCATGTACCTACACCCTGATTACACCTTCATATACACACCTACACCCTGATTACACCTTCATGTATTCACCTACACCCTGATTACACCTTCATATACACACCTACACCCTGATTACACCTTCATGTACACACCTACACCCTGATTACACCTTCATGTATTCACCTACACCCTGATTACACCTTCATGTACACACCTACACCCTGATTACACCTTCATGTACACACCTACACCCTGATTACACCTTCATGTACCTACACCCTGATTACACCTTCATGTATTCACCTACACCCTGATTACACCTTCATATACACACCTACGCCCTGATGACACCTTCATGTACCTACGCCCTGATTACACCTTCATGTACCTACACCCTGATTACACCTTCATATACACACCTACACCCTGATTACACCTTCATGTATTCACCTACACCCTGATTACACCTTCATATACACACCTACACCCTGATTACACCTTCATGTACACACCTACACCCTGATTACACCGACATGTATTCACCTACACCCTGATTACACCTTCATGTACACACCTACACCCTGATTACACCTTCATGTACACACCTACACCCTGATTACACCCTGATTACACCTTCATGTATTCACCTACACCCTGATTACACCTTCATATACACACCTACACCCTGATTACACCTTCATGTACCTACGCCCTGATTACACCTTTATGTATTCACCTACACCCTGATTACACCTTCATGTACACACCTACACCCTGATTACACCTTCATGTATTCACCTACACCCTGATTACACCTTCATATACACACCTACACCCTGATTACACCTTTATGTATTCACCTACACCCTGATTACACCTTCATATACACACCTACACCCTGATTACACCTTTATGTATTCACCTACACCCTGATTACACCTTCATATACACACCTACACCCTGATTACACCTTCATGTATTCACCTACACCCTGATTACACCTTCATATACACACCTACACCCTGATTACACCGACATGTACACACCTACACCCTGATTACACCTTCATATACACACCTACACCCTGATTACACCTTCATATACACACCTACACCCTGATTACACCTTCATGTACACACCTACACCCTGATTACACCTTCATATACACACCTACACCCTGATTACACCTTCATGTACCTACACCCTGATTACACCTTCATGTACCTACACCCTGATTACACCTTCATGTATTCACCTACACCCTGATTACACCTTCATATACACACCTACGCCCTGATGACACCTTCATGTACCTACGCCCTGATTACACCTTCATGTACCTACACCCTGATTACACCTTCATATACACACCTACACTCTGATTACACCTTCATGTATTCACCTACACCCTGATTACACCTTCATATACACACCTACACCCTGATTACACCTTCATGTACACACCTACACCCTGATTACACCTTCATGTATTCACCTACACCCTGATTACACCTTCATGTACACACCTACACCCTGATTACACCTTCATGTATTCACCTACACCCTGATTACACCGACATGTATTCACCTACACCCTGATTACACCTTCATGTACACACCTACACCCTGATTACACCTTCATGTACACACCTACACCCTGATTACACCCTGATTACACCTTCATGTATTCACCTACACCCTGATTACACCTTCATGTACACACCTACACCCTGATTACACCTTCATGTATTCACCTACACCCTGATTACACCGACATGTACACACCTACACCCTGATTACACCTTCATGTACAGACCTACACCCTGATTACACCTTCATGTACACACCTACACCCTGATTACACCCTGATTACACCTTCATGTATTCACCTACACCCTGATTACACCTTCATGTACACACCTACACCCTGATTACACCTTCATGTACACACCTACACCCTGATTACACCTTCATGTACAGACCTACACCCTGATTACACCTTCATGTACACACCTACACCCTGATTACACCTTCATGTACACACCTACACCCTGATTACACCTTCATGTACACACCTACGCCCTGATTACACCTTCATGTACACACCTACACCCTGATTACACCTTCATGTACACACCTACGCCCTGATTACACCTTCATGTACACACCTACACCCTGATTAAACCTTCATGTACACACCTACACCCTGATTACACCTTCATGTACCTACACCCTGATTACACATTCATGTACACACCTACACCCTGATTACACCTTCATGTACACACCTACACCCTGATTACACCGACATGTACACATCTACACCCTGATTACACCTTCATGTATTCACCTACACCCTGATTACACCTTCATGTACACACCTACACCCTGATTACACCTTCATGTACCTACACCCTGATTACACCTTCATGTACACACCTACACCCTGATTACACCTTCATGTACACACCTACGCCCTGATTACACCTTCATGTACACACCTACACCCTGATTACACCTTCATGTACACACCTACACCCTGATTACACCTTCATGTACACACCTACGCCCTGATTACACCTTCATGTACACACCTACACCCTGATTACACCTTCATGTACACACCTACACCCTGATTACACCTTCATGTACCTACACCCAGATTACACCTTCATGTATTCACCTACACCCTTATTACACCTTCATGTACACACCTACACCCTGATTACACCTTCATGTACACACCTACACCCTGATTACACCGACATGTACACATCTACACCCTGATTACACCTTCATGTACACACCTACACCCTGATTACACCTTCATGTATTCACCTACACCCTGATTACACCTTCATGTACCTACACCCTGATTACACCTTCATGTACACATCTACACCCTGATTACACCTTCATGTACACACCTACACTCTGATTACACCTTCATGTACACACCTACAACCTGATTACACCGACATGTACACACTTACACCCTGATTACACCTTCATGTACACACCTACACCCTGATTACACCTTCATGTACACACCTACACCCTGATTACACCTTCATGTACACACCTACACCCTGATTACACCTTCATGTACACACCTACACCCTGATTACACCGACATGTACACACCTACACCCTGATTACACCTTCATGTACACACCTACACCCTGATTACACCTTCTTGTACACACCTACACCCTGATTACACCTTCATGTACACACCTACACCCTGATTACACCTTCATGTACACACCTACGCCCTGATTACACCTTCATGTACACACCTACACCCTGATTACACCTTCATGTACACACCTACGCCCTGATTACACCTTCATGTACACACTTACACCCTGATTAAACCTTCATGTACACACCTACACCCTGATTACACCGACATGTACACATCTACACCCTGATTACACCTTCATGTACCTACACCCTGATTACACCTTCATGTACACACCTACACCCTGATTACACCTTCATGTACACACCTACGCCCTGATTACACCTTCATGTACACATCTACACCCTGATTACACCTTCATGTACACACCTACACCCTGATTACACCTTCATGTACACACCTACACCCTGATTACACCTTCATGTACCTACACCCAGATTACACCTTCATGTACACATCTACACCCTGATTACACCTTCATGTACACACCTACACTCTGATTACACCTTCATGTACACACCTACAACCTGATTACACCGACATGTACACACTTACACCCTGATTACACCTTCATGTACACACCTACACCCTGATTACACCTTCATGTACACACCTACACCCTGATTACACCTTCATGTACACACCTACACCCTGATTACACCTTCATGTATTCACCTACACCCTGATTACACCTTCATGTACACACCTACACCCTGATTACACCTTCATGTATTCACCTACACCCTGATTACACCTTCATGTACCTACACCCTGATTACACCTTCATGTACACACCTACACCCTGATTACACCTTCATGTACACACCTACACCCTGATTACACCTTCATGTATTCACCTACACCCTGATTACACCTTCATGTACACACCTACACCCTGATTACACCTTCATGTACACACCTACACCCTGATTACACCTTCATGTACACACCTACACCCTGATTACACCTTCATGTACACACCTACACCCTGATTACACCTTCATGTACACACCTACACCCTGATTACACCTTCATGTATTCACCTACACCCTGATTACACCTTCATGTACACACCTACACCCTGATTACACCGACATGTACACATCTACACCCTGATTACACCTTCATGTACACACCTACACCCTGATTACACCTTCATGTACACACCTACACCCTGATTACACCTTCATGTACACACCTACACCCTGATTACACCTTCATGTATTCACCTACACCCTGATTACACCTTCATGTACACACCTACACCCTGATTACACCTTCATGTATTCACCTACACCCTGATTACACCTTCATGTACTTACACCCTGATTACACCTTCATGTACACACCTACACCCTGATTACACCTTCATGTATTCACCTACACCCTGATTACACCTTCATGTACCTACACCCTGATTACACCTTCATGTACACACCTACACCCTGATTACACCTTCATGTACACACCTACACTCTGATTACACCTTCATGTACACACCTACACCCTGATTACACCTTCATGTATTCACCTACACCCTGATTACACCTTCATGTATTCACCTACACCCTGATTACACCTTCATGTACACACCTACACCCTGATTACACCTTCATGTACACACCTACACCCTGATTACACCTTCATGTACACACCTACACCCTGATTACACCGACATGTGTGTATTTGTACCACAAACTGTCCTCTTCACTGGATGTACCACTAAGCTGATCAGTCAATAACGACCCAGATTCATTATTGATCCCTCGGCATGCTGCATGTTGAATATTCTCGTCTGACAGATTTCAGATAGTAAATACTCTTTCTGTGCCTTTTCATTATATATTTAATTCTTATTTTTATTTATTTATTTTGGGTTATTTTAATTGTATTTGTTCTATCATAATTATATAGTTTTTATTTTATGTTATGTCTTATATAATTTATTCTTTATTTAATATTTCTGTTATTGTGTCGTATTATTGTCTAGTTTTTAATTTGTTTGAGACTTTGCACAACAATAAACATCTGTTTATGTTTCCGTCATCAACCAGTTAACAAGGCTGTCTAAATCTTTAATGCCCCCCCCCCCCTTCTGGACCATATCCCATTCTGGGGACACTAACACTCCCTCTGGCTCTGGTCTAGGCCACCGATGACCCCATCAGCCCTGTGGATGGGATGGAGCCGGGGCTCCGCCCCTTCAGCCTGGTCATTCCCTTCACTGTGCAGAAAGGAGAGATCACAGGTGAGAGCATGAAGCTTTTATATCAACAATATCTATTTCTGCTTGTTGAAATAATCTCTGTGGGGTTTTAAAGGATCAGTCTGATGTTGGATCCAAAACAGAGAGCATGTCGGACTTCCTGTCTGTGTCCCATTGGTTCCTCATGAAGACTTTAAAAACACAAATATGTAGTTCCATCAGTAATAATCTTCAAACAGCTGGTCATTGTAGTTTCAAACAAACAGGAACACTGTGTTGCTTAGGGGACTATTTTCTGTGTATATTCATATATTCCAGTATATTTGTACATGTGATATAAATCAGCTTCAGAGTGATGATGATGATGGTGATGGTGGTGATGATGATGATGATGGTGATGATGATGATGATGGTGGTGATGATGATGATGGTGATGATGATGATGGTGATGATGATGATGGTGGTGATGATGATGATGGTGATGATGATGATGATGATGATGATGATGGTGATGATGGTGGTGATGATGATGGTGATGATGATGATGATGGTGATGATGATGGTG
>NC_046988.1:17129106-17176606 GCF_009769545.1 Cyclopterus lumpus
TGGGATCCGGGTAAACTGTGTGGGATCCGGGTAAACCGTGTGGGATCCGGGTGGGATCTGGGTAAACTGTGTGGGATCCGGGTAAACTGTGTGGGATCCGGGTAAACCGTGTGGGATCCGGGTGGGATCCGGGTAAACCGTGTGGGATCCGGGTAAACTGTGTGGGATCCGGGTAAACCGTGTGGGATCCGGGTGGGATCTGGGTAAACTGTGTGGGATCCGGGTAAACAGTGTGGGATCCGGGTGGGATCCGGGTAAACCGTGTGGGATCCGGGTAAACCGTGTGGGATCCGGGTGGGATCTGGGTAAACTGTGTGGGATCTGGGTAAACTGTGTGGGATCTGGGTAAACTGTGTGGGATCTGGGTAAACTGTGTGGGATCTGGGTAAATCGTTACAAGCAGAAGGCCCCCCAGCTAAACGGACTGGGGTCAAGGGACACCTTTAATCTTTGACCTGTGATCCTTAAATCAAAGGGCTCAGATTTATTTGGCACTGGACTTTCTTTTGGGGACAATAAGAGACTTCGGGACAGTCGGGAGCCGGGGCTTGAACTATACTGTGGGAGGGGCTAATAGTTTGTTTTGTGAGTTGCAGCGTATGCAGCATTGAATCTGATTTAATAATAACATATGGTGTTCGCAACAGACTTTTGCCCTTTGCCGTTCTTGGAGGTTTCAAACAATACAGATCCGCCCATTCCCTTAAAAGAGTACTGTTCCCCTTAGTGTGACTTGTGGGGGGAGTTGTTCCAACTGGTCTTCAGGTACAAGCTTTAATGTCGTGACGCATGAGCAGACTCACCGCTCCCGTTGGCTTTCGTCCTCCAGGTGAAGTGCGAATGCCGTCCGGTCGCACTGCGAGTCCTCACATCACCGACAACAAGGACGGCACCGTCACCGTCAAATACTCCCCGACGGAGCGAGGCCTGCACGAGATGGACATCAAATACGATGGAAACCACATCCCAGGTGACCCCCCCCCCTCCACACACACACACACACACACACCTGTTTACTCTGAAAGGATGCAGGACTAAACCAATCAACCAATCAGCCTTTGGGAACAAGAGCAGAGCATCATCAGCAAACAGCTGTACCAGCAGGAATAAGACCTGGTCCATGTTCATAACATTCTTGTGCTTTCTCTCCACAGGAAGTCCACTTCAGTTCTACGTGGATGCCATTAACAGTGGTCATGTGACGGCGTACGGCCCCGGCCTGAGTCACGGCACGGTGAACCGACCGGCCACCTTCACCATCGTGACCAAAGACGCCGGAGAAGGTACCAGTGGTTTCACCTTAGTCTATCGATGTTTATCGACCGCCAAGGCTTTTATTTTGAAACATTTGCAGGAAGCAGCAACTTAACACAGATCGTCACAATGAGTTCACCTTATGAGGTCTCAGTCAAGGTATCAGCTTCATGGGGGTCTCTCTCTGCAGGGGGTCTGTCTCTGGCTGTGGAGGGTCCATCCAAAGCTGAGATCAGCTGTCAAGACAACAAAGACGGGACCTGCACCGTGTCCTACCTGCCCACCGTCCCCGGAGACTACAACATCATCGTCAAGTTTGATGACAAGCACATCCCCGGCAGCCCCTTCATCGCCAAGACCACCGGTACCAGAACCTGCATGAGTCCAGTCCATTGACTTTGTTCTGTAGAGCCCAAAATCACAAACTCTCCTCAGAGAGCTTTACCATCTGCACACATATACCAGGGTCCAGATAGAACCAGGACCAGGGTCTAGATGGAACCAGGACCAGGGTCCAGATAGAACCAGGACCAGGATGATGTACACCTTTGTAAATGTTGGTCCGGTTTCATAACCTGATTGTCGCTTATTCTTATTTCTGGTTCCGGTTGACCTCCAGATGACGAGTCCATGAGGACGTCTCAGCTCAACGTCGGCACGGCAACAGACGTTTCCTTGAAGATCACAGAGACGGACCTGAGCAGCCTGACGGCGAGCATCAGGGCGCCATCGGGCAGCGAGGAGGCGTGTCTGCTGAAGAGGCTTCCCAACAGACACATCGGTCAGTGGGGAGGAACGACGGTGGTCATGATGCTGCTCACAGAATGCTAACAAAGAATGCTAACTAGACGGTAACGATCTCTTAAAGTGACACAAGCTAATAGCTAGCTTCACCTCGCTAACTCTGTGGCAACGATCCGAGACGATAAGTGCAATGACTGAGGTTAGCTTCTTGAGCGGGGTCAGTAAGTTAAGATCTGAAGGACTTCTTTGGGACTTGAAGGGAATCTGAAGAACATCTCTCTCACCTGCAGGTATCTCGTTCACGCCGAAGGAAGTGGGCGAGCACGTGGTGAGCGTGAAGAAGAGCGGCAAGCACGTGACCAACAGCCCCTTCAAGATCCTGGTCGGCCAGTCAGAGATTGGGGACGCCAGCAAGGTGCAGGTCTACGGCCAGGGACTGGTGGAGGGGCACACCTTTGAGGTGGCCGAGTTCATTGTAGACACCAGGAGCGCAGGTACCATCAGATCCTTTATCCAGACCAGATCCACATCAACAACCTTTATCCAGACCACATCCACACATTAAAACCTTTATCCAGACCAGATCCACATCAAAAACCTTTATCCAGATCCACACATCACAAACCTTTATCTAGACCAGATCCACACATCAAAAACCTTTATTCAGACCAGATCCACATCAAAAATCTTTATCCAGACCAGATCCACATCAAAAACCTTTATCCAGATCCACACATCACAAACCTTTATCTAGACCAGATCCACACATCAAAAACCTTTATTCAGACCAGATCCACATCAAAAACCTTTATCCAGACCAGATCCACACATCAAATAATGTATCTAGACCTAATCCCCACATGTCGTCCCCAGGCTACGGGGGTCTGGGCCTGTCCATCGAGGGTCCCAGTAAGGTGGACATCACTTGTGAGGACGTGGAGGACGGGACCTGTAAAGTCACCTTCTGCCCCACCGAGCCGGGGAGCTACATCATCAGCATCAAGTTCGCCGAGCAGCACGTCCCCGGTACGCCGCCGGACCAGCATGCACTCTGTTTCTGTTATTTATATATTATATCTCTAATGAGTTCTTCTTCAATCATTGTGTGAAGTAGCAGAGAAATTATTATTGTTATTATAATAACAATAATATTCAGTTAACTGTGATAGGAAAACTGAACATTAGTTTAAAATGTTTCGTATGAAAAAGAAGGTTTAGAGGTTGTAAACAAACAGACAAACAAACAAACAAACAGACAGACAAACAAACAACCTAACAAACAAACAGACAAACAAACAAACAAACAACCTGACAACAAACAAACAGACAAACAAACAACCTAACAAACAAACAGACAAACAAACAAACAAACAACCTGACAACAAACAAACAGACAAACAAACAAACAGACAAACAAACAGACAGACAACCTGACAACAAACAAACAGACAAACAAACAACCTAACAAACAAACAGACAAACAAACAAACAAACAACCTGACAACAAACAAACAACCTAACAACAAACAAACAGACAAACAAACAAACAGACAAACAAACAAACAGACAAACAAACAAACAGACAAACAAACAGACAGACAAACAAACAACCTGACAAACAAACAACCTGACCTGTTGTTTACCGACAGGAAGTCCGTTCACCGTGAAGGTGTTTGGAGAAGGAAGGATGAAGGAGAGCATCACCAGGAGGCGCCAGGCTCCCTCCATCGCTACAGTGGGCAGCACCTGTGACCTCAACCTCAAGATACCAGGTGAGCCCCCTCCTCCTCCTCCTCTTCACCTCCTCCTCACCTTCTGCTCTGTGTCCCTCTTCACCTCCTCCTCTCCTCCTCCTCACCTTCTGCTCTGTGTCCCTCTTCACCTCCTCCTCTCCTCTTCCTCCTCACCTTCTGCTCTGTGTCCCTCTTCACCTCCTCCTCTCCTCTTCCTCCTCACCTTCTGCTCTGTGTCCCTTTTCACCTCCTCCTCACCTTCTGCTCTGTGTCCCTTTTCACCTCCTCCTCCTCACCTTCTGCTCAGTGTCCCTCTTCACCTCCTCCTCTCCTCTTCCTCCTCACCTTCTGCTCTGTGTCCCTCTTCACCTCCTCCTCTCCTCTTCCTCCTCACCTTCTGCTCTGTGTCCCTTTTCACCTCCTCCTCACCTTCTGCTCTGTGTCCCTTTTCACCTCCTCTCCTCTTCCTCCTCACCTTCTGCTCTGTGTCCCTTTTCACCTCCTCCTCACCTTCTGCTCTGTGTCCCTTTTCACCTCCTCCTCTCCTCCTCCTCACCTTCTGCTCTGTGTCCCTTTTCACCTCCTCCTCTCTTCCTCCTCACCTTCTGCTCTGTGTCCCTCTTCACCTCCTCCTCACCTTCTGCTCTGTGTCCCTCTTCACCTCCTCCTCTCCTCCTCCTCACCTTCTGCTCTGTGTCCCTCTTCACCTCCTCCTCTCCTCTTCCTCCTCACCTTCTGCTCTGTGTCCCTCTTCACCTCCTCCTCTCCTCTTCCTCCTCACCTTCTGCTCTGTGTCCCTTTTCACCTCCTCCTCACCTTCTGCTCTGTGTCCCTTTTCACCTCCTCCTCCTCACCTTCTGCTCAGTGTCCCTCTTCACCTCCTCCTCTCCTCTTCCTCCTCACCTTCTGCTCTGTGTCCCTCTTCACCTCCTCCTCTCCTCTTCCTCCTCACCTTCTGCTCTGTGTCCCTTTTCACCTCCTCCTCACCTTCTGCTCTGTGTCCCTTTTCACCTCCTCTCCTCTTCCTCCTCACCTTCTGCTCTGTGTCCCTTTTCACCTCCTCCTCACCTTCTGCTCTGTGTCCCTTTTCACCTCCTCCTCTCCTCCTCCTCACCTTCTGCTCTGTGTCCCTTTTCACCTCCTCCTCTCTTCCTCCTCACCTTCTGCTCTGTGTCCCTCTTCACCTCCTCCTCACCTTCTGCTCTGTGTCCCTCTTCACCTCCTCCTCTCCTCCTCCTCACCTTCTGCTCTGTGTCCCTCTTCACCTCCTCCTCTCCTCCTCCTCACCTTCTGCTCTGTGTCCCTCTTCACCTCCTCCTCTCCTCTTCCTCCTCACCTTCTGCTCTGTGTCCCTCTTCACCTCCTCCTCTCCTCTTCCTCCTCACCTTCTGCTCTGTGTCCCTTTTCACCTCCTCCTCTCCTCTTCCTCCTCACCTTCTGCTCTGTGTCCCTTTTCACCTCCTCCTCTCCTCCTCCTCACCTTCTGCTCTGTGTCCCTTTTCACCTCCTCCTCTCCTCCTCCTCACCTTCTGCTCTGTGTCCCTTTTCACCTCCTCCTCTCCTCTTCCTCCTCACCTTCTGCTCTGTGTCCCTTTTCACCTCCTCCTCTCCTCCTTCTCCTCTTCACCTCCTCCTCACCTTCTGCTCTGTGTCCCTCTTCACCTCCTCCTCCTCTCCTCCTCCTCACCTTCTGCTCTGTGTCCCTTTTCACCTCCTCCTCTCCTCCTCCTCCTCACCTTCTGCTCTGTGTCCCTTTTCACCTCCTCCTCTCCTCCTCCTCACCTTCTGCTCTGTGTCCCTTTTCACCTCCTCCTCTCCTCCTCCTCACCTTCTGCTCTGTGTCCCTCTTCACCTCCTCCTCTCCTCTTCCTCCTCACCTTCTGCTCTGTGTCCCTTTTCACCTCCTCCTCTCCTCCTCCTCACCTTCTGCTCTGTGTCCCTCTTCACCTCCTCCTCTCCTCTTCCTCCTCACCTTCTGCTCTGTGTCCCTCTTCACCTCCTCCTCTCCTCTTCCTCCTCACCTTCTGCTCTGTGTCCCTCTTCACCTCCTCCTCTCCTCCTCCTCACCTTCTGCTCTGTGTCCCTCTTCACCTCCTCCTCCTCTCCTCCTCACCTTCTGCTCTGTGTCCCTTTTCACCTCCTCCTCTCCTCCTCCTCCTCACCTTCTGCTCTGTGTCCCTTTTCACCTCCTCCTCTCCTCTTCCTCCTCACCTTCTGCTCTGTGTCCCTTTTCACCTCCTCCTCTCCTCCTCCTCACCTTCTGCTCTGTGTCCCTTTTCACCTCCTCCTCCTCTCCTCCTCACCTTCTGCTCTGTGTCCCTTTTCACCTCCTCCTCTCCTCCTCCTCCTCACCTTCTGCTCTGTGTCCCTTTTCACCTCCTCCTCTCCTCTTCCTCCTCACCTTCTGCTCTGTGTCCATTTTCACCTCCTCCTCCTCTCCTCTTCCTCCTCACCTTCTGCTCTGTGTCCCTTTTCACCTCCTCCTCTCCTCTTCCTCCTCACCTTCTGCTCTGTGTCCCTCTTCACCTCCTCCTCTCCTCTTCCTCCTCACCTTCTGCTCTGTGTCCCTCTTCACCTCCTCCTCTCCTCTTCCTCCTCACCTTCTGCTCTGTGTCCCTCTTCACCTCCTCCTCTCCTCTTCCTCCTCACCTTCTGCTCTGTGTCCCTTTTCACCTCCTCCTCTCCTCTTCCTCCTCACCTTCTGCTCTGTGTCCCTTTTCACCTCCTCCTCTCCTCCTCCTCACCTTCTGCTCTGTGTCCCTCTTCACCTCCTCCTCTCCTCCTCCTCACCTTCTGCTCTGTGTCCCTCTTCACCTCCTCCTCTCCTCCTCCTCACCTTCTGCTCTGTGTCCCTTTTCACCTCCTCCTCTCCTCTTCCTCCTCACCTTCTGCTCTGTGTCCCTTTTCACCTCCTCCTCTCTTCCTCCTCACCTTCTGCTCTGTGTCCCTCTTCACCTCCTCCTCTCCTCCTCCTCACCTTCTGCTCTGTGTCCCTCTTCACCTCCTCCTCTCCTCTTCCTCCTCACCTTCTGCTCTGTGTCCCTTTTCACCTCCTCCTCTCCTCTTCCTCCTCACCTTCTGCTCTGTGTCCCTTTTCACCTCCTCCTCTCCTCTTCCTCCTCACCTTCTGCTCTGTGTCCCTCTTCACCTCCTCCTCACCTTCTGCTCTGCGTCCCTCTTCACCTCCTCCTCTCCTCCTCCTCACCTTCTGCTCTGTGTCCCTCTTCACCTCCTCCTCTCCTCTTCCTCCTCACCTTCTGCTCTGTGTCCCTTTTCACCTCCTCCTCTCCTCTTCCTCCTCACCTTCTGCTCTGTGTCCCTCTTCACCTCCTCCTCTCCTCTTCCTCCTCACCTTCTGCTCTGTGTCCCTCTTCTCCTCCTCCTCACCTTCTGCTCTGCGTCCCTCTTCACCTCCTCCTCTCCTCCTCCTCACCTTCTGCTCTGTGTCCCTCTTCACCTCCTCCTCTCCTCTTCCTCCTCACCTTCTGCTCTGTGTCCCTCTTCACCTCCTCCTCTCCTCTTCCTCCTCACCTTCTGCTCTGTGTCCCTCTTCACCTCCTCCTCTCCTCCTCCTCCTCACCTTCTGCTCTGTGTCCCTCTTCACCTCCTCCTCTCCTCCTCCTCACCTTCTGCTCTGTGTCCCTCTTCACCTCCTCCTCTCCTCTTCCTCCTCACCTTCTGCTCTGTGTCCCTCTTCACCTCCTCCTCTCCTCTTCCTCCTCACCTTCTGCTCTGTGTCCCTCTTCTCCTCCTCCTCACCTTCTGCTCTGTGTCCCTCTTCTCCTCCTCCTCACCTTCTGCTCTGTGTCCCTCTTCACCTCCTCCTCCTCCTTCATCACCTCCTCCCCCAGGGAACTGGTTCCACCTGGTCTCGGCCCAGGAGCGGCTGACCCAGACCTTCACCCGCAGCAGCCACACTTACACCCGGACGGAGCACACAGAGATCAGCCAGACGGGGGCCGGGGAGACGAAGAGGGAGGTGCTGGTGGAGGAGAGCACCCGGGTGGGGGACCCCTTCAGGGCCGGGTTCCCCTTCCTGGGGAGGGAGGCGCTGGGCGGCTTCAGCGGCAGCCGGCCGCCTCCTCCTCCCCCCCCTCTGCTGGAAGGTGTGTGTGTGCTGTGTGTGTGTGCTGTCAATGTGTGTGTGTTCAGTATGTGTGTGTTCAGTGTGTGTCTGTAAGTGTGTGTGTTCAGTGTGTGTGTGTGTGTTCAGTGTGTGTGTGTGAGTGTTCAGTGTGTGTGTTCAGTGTGTGTGTGTGAGTGTTCAGTGTGTGTGTGTGTGTGTTCAGTGTGTGTGTGTGCGTGTTCAGTGTGTGTGTTCAGTGTGTGTGTGTGTGTGTGTGTGTGTGTGTTAAGTGTGTGTGTTCAGTGTGTGTGTGTGTGTTCAGTGTGTGTGTGTGTGTGTTCAGTGTGTGTGTGTGAGTGTTCAGTGTGTGTGTTCAGTGTGTGTGTCGTCTTAATCTGTAAACATTGTCAATATCTTTACATTATGTCCCCCCGCCCCCCCCAGGTGAGGCGGGCCCCCAGGAGATGACCGGCCAGGTGACGAGTCCAGGAGGAGAGACGGAGGAGGCGCAGATCATCAAAGGGGAGGACAGCTCCTACAGCGTCCGCTTCGTCCCTCAGGAGACGGGCGCTCACACGGTGAACGTGAAGTACCGCGGCCAGCACGTCCCCGGGAGCCCCTTCCAGTTCACCGTGGGGCCCCTGGGGGAGGGGGGGGGCCCACAAGGTCCGAGCAGGAGGCACCGGGCTGGACCGAGGATTGGCGGGGGTCCCAGGTGGGCTGGAGAAGGCTTTCTAATGACACAAATGTGATGCTTTTAATGCATCCACTCCATTATTTACTGTTGATGATGTCACTCTGAAGGTGCTCTGGGCCCCGTTCCTCATACCTGGTTCAACTAAGTCGATCAAATGTCCTATTAGCCAGCTTAAATTAACCCGAAGATTGAAGTCAGGCTATCTCGGTTTCCCAAAGGCTGATTCGCGCTCAAAGAATCTTGTTAATCCGAACCAGACTTCAGTACTCAGGATAGTTGAACCAGACTTCAGTACTCAGGATAGTTGAACCAGACTTCAGTAATCAGGATAGTTGAACCAGACTCAGGATAGTTGAACCAGACTTCAGTAATCAGGATAGTTGAACCAGACTTCAGTAATCAGGATAGTTGAACCAGACTCAGGATAGTTGAACCAGACTTCAGTACTCAGGATAGTTGAACCAGACTTCAGTAATCAGGATAGTTGATCCAGACTTCAGTACTCAGGATAGTTGAACCAGACTTCAGTAATCAGGATAGTTGAACCAGACTTCAGTAATCAGGATAGTTGAACCAGACTTCAGTAATCAGGATAGTTGAACCAGACTCAGGATAGTTGAACCAGACTTCAGTAATCAGGATAGTTGAACCAGACTTCAGTAATCAGGATAGTTGAACCAGACTATGGTGATTTTGCCAAACTTGCTTTGAGGAACCGAAAAGCCTGATTTATGTAATCTCATCCTGAAAATTATCCAGCTAACTACGTTAGCCAGGTACGATAAATATGGCCCAGGTGTGTTGGCTCAAAGGTAAAGAGCTGACTTACTGTTGATGATGTCACTCTGAAGGTGCTCAGGTGTGGGTAAAGAGCTGATGGTGGTAAACGTGTGCTTCTGGCTTCTCAGCTGAGTTCAGCATCTGGACCAGAGAGGCTGGAGCAGGAGGCCTGTCCATCGCCGTGGAGGGACCCAGTAAGGCTGAGATCACCTTCGAAGACCGGAAGGACGGATCCTGTGGAGTCGCCTTTGTGGTCCAGGAGCCTGGTGAGACTCGCAAGCATATTCTGGATCAGATGTAATCCCTGACGGGTACATTAAGAATCTGGTTAGGTGTGTCCTCTCCACAGGTTTGGTATCGTGGAGAACCACAAGGCTCAAGACTGGTCCCACTACCTTTCATATTCTGGATATGAACTCAATGCTCCTGTTCATCTCTATGCAGACGACTCTCTCCTCTACGAAGAGGAGTTGACCTCCTTCACTGAAGACTGAGGCTCTGTAAAGGAGGTTAATCCTCAGTGAAGGAGGTCAACTCTGATACTTTACTTGTTTGCTCACCTATTATTGAATCCATAGCGGGCCCAGAAGGGTTCCCTGAAGATCAGTAGAACCTGAGATCAGTAGAACTGAGGACAGTTCTACTGATGTCGGGTCAGGAGGCTTCTGCTTGTGACCTCATCGTGACATTTAACGTTATTTTATTTGGTCCTTCCTGTCTCTCCAGGAGACTACGAGGTTTCTATCAAGTTCAACGAGGATCACATCCCAGACTCTCCGTTCATTGTGCCCATCGCAACCCAATCTGGAGACGCCCGACGCCTCACCATCACCAGCCTGCAGGTGAGAGCCTCCTCATCCTCTTCATCACAGTAAACAGAACCCATCATCTTCATCACGGTAAACAGAACCTATAGTCTTCATCACGGTAAACAGAACCTATAGTCTTCATCACGGTAAACAGAGCCAGGAGATGGGTCTGGACATGGTCTGTACTCTAACAGACTCTAACAGACTCTAACAGGTCTATCCTCCACCAGGAGATTGGTCTGGATGTAGCCTGGACTCTAGCAGACTCAGTAAAGTTCTTCCTTCTGTCCTCCACCAGGAGATAGGGCTGAAGGTGGGGCAGGAGGCCTCCTTCGCTGTGCAGCTGAATGGAGCCAGAGGGCCAATTGATGCTAAAATCCACACGCCGTCAGGAGCCATCGAGGAGTGTTACATCACGGAGCTGGACAGTGGTAAGACCACCCATTACATCATACACCAATACCATTGGTCACCCATTACATCATACACCAATACCATTGGTCACCCATTACATCATACACCAATACCATTGGTCACCCATTACATCATACACCAATACCATTGGTCACCCATTACATCATACACCAATACCATTGGTCACCCATTACATCATACCTCTACACCATTGGTCACTCATTACATCATACCTCTACACTATTGGTCACCCATTACATCATACCTCTACACTATTGGTCACTCATTACATCATACCTCTACACCATTGGTCACCCATTACATCATACCTCTACACCATTGGTCACCCATTACATCATACCTCTACACCATTGGTCACTCATTACATCATACCTCTACACCATTGGTCACCCATTACATTATACACCAATACTATTGGTCACCCATTACATCATACCTCTACACTATTGGTCACTCATTACATCATACCTCTACACCATTGGTCACCCATTACATCATATCTCTACACCATTGGTCACCCATTACATCATACCTCTACACCATTGGTCACTCATTACATCATACCTCTACACCATTGGTCACCCATTACATTATACACCAATACTATTGGTCACCCATTACATCATACCTCTACACCATTGGTCACCCATTACATCATACCTCTACACCATTGGTCACCCATTACATCATACCTCTACACCATTGGTCACCCATTACATCATACCTCTACACCATTGGTCACCCATTACATCATACCTCTACACCATTGGTCACCCATTACATCATACCTCTCCACCATTGGCCACTCATTACATCATATCTCTACACCATTGGTCACCCATTACATTATACACCAATACTATTGGTCACCCACTACATCATACCTCTACACCATTGGTCACCCATTACATCATACCTTTACACCATTGGTCACCCATTACATCATACCTCTCCACCATTGGTCACCCATTACATCATACCTCTCCACCATTGGTCACCCATTACATTATACACCAACACCATTGGTCACTCATTACATCACACCTCTACACCATTGGTCACCCATTACATTATACACCAACACCATTGGTCACTCATTACATCACACCTCTACACCATTGGTCACTCATTTCCTAAATAGTGTAATCTGATGATTTTTTTCTATAGCTGTAACAGAACATAGTTATTTATATATCCTAATTAAATAAACTGTTCCATGTATTTTATTCCATGCCGTGTTCCCTCCACCTGTCCTTGTCCACAATAATCCCGTTCTTCGCTCTGCAGATGACACCGGACTCTATGTAGACCGTAGATCACACTCAACTGATTCTACCCCCCCCCCCCCCCTACACACAGACCAGCATGCTATCAGGTTCATCCCCAGAGAAAACGGAGTTCATTCCATCGACGTTCGTTTCAACGGCAGCCACATCCCCGGCAGTCCCTTCAAGATCCGGGTGGGAGAACCAGGACAGGTAGGCGATCCTGGCATGGTGTCCGCCTTTGGACCGGGCCTGGACGGAGGAACAACAGGTAAATAAACACCTTAAAGACAGCTGAACCTCAGAGCTCTTAGTGGAGACAGATTTGAACAGGTGTCCGTGTCCTCCCTCAGGTGTAGCGTTGGAGTTCCTTGTTAACCCTTGTAATGCTGGATCAGGAGCTCTGTCTGTGACCATCGACGGACCCTCAAAGGTGAAGATGGACTGCCAGGAGTGTCCAGAGGGCTACAAGGTGTCCTACACACCCATGGCTCCTGGGAACTACCTGATCTCCATAAAGTATGGCGGCCCCCAGCACATTGTAGGGAGTCCCTTCAAAGCCAAAGTCTCAGGTGGGTCAAAGGGCCACGGAGCCTGCTGGTATGCTGGAATCCCTCAGTAGTTCGTAGAGTATTTGTATGAGGCGTTTTCGGTCTTCAGCTCCCATACTCATTGGTCCAACTGCAGACAGGATGCAAACCAAACATCCTCAATAAAGGCTGCTGTCACAGCTGAACTCATTAGAAGAGGCGTCTATTTCATTTTGGAAATTCAAGCTTGGTTTTTAGTATGTTATATTATATTATATAAAATGAGGTTGCAATGGGCACAAAGCCATAAACTATAATTATTATAATTATCTGTAAACTAATATCTCCTTTAAACAAACCCTGTAAAGAAACAAGTCCAGTAATAAATGTGTTATAAAGAAACAAAGGCTTAATATCTTTAATATATTTACTCATACTTCCTGTTCCGGAGGCTACTAAAAGTGAAATCTTTGAGAACTCCTCAGACATGTAAATCATCTCCATGAACTCATTCAGAGTATCTGCTGGTTAACGAAGTGTCTGGTTCTGTCTGCAGGACCTCGTCTGTCCGGCGGACACAGTCTGCACGAGACCTCCTCTGTTCTCGTGGAAACGGTCTCCAAGATGGCCGCAATGGGAGGCACCTTCAGCTCCTTACCCAAGTTCTCCTCCGACGCCAGCAAAGTGGTCTCCAGAGGTTCGGGTCTATCCAAGGCCTTTGTGGGCCAGAAGAACCAGTTCACAGTGGATTGCAGCAGAGCAGGTGAGGAACAAAGACTCGTAAAACGAGTTGATCTCTGTGTCTGTCTCTAAAACTAAAACCGTCGTCTCGGTCCTCGACTCTGCAGGCACCAACATGCTGATGGTGGGCGTCCACGGGCCAAAGACGCCCTGCGAGGAGGTGTACGTCAAGCACATGGGCAACCGGATGTACAGCGTCAGCTACACCGTGAAGGAGCAGGGCAGCTACATCCTCATCGTCAAGTGGGGGGACGAGAACGTCCCCGGCAGTCCGTTCCACTTCACCGTCTCCTAACAACTGAACTCCTCCTCTCTATGTCCTCCGCCTCTTCTCCCTCCCTTCCTCCCCCTCCTCATCCTCCTCATCCTGAGGCACTGAAGACGCTGAGACTTTTGTTCCAAAGTTCTTAAACCATCTATGGTCGAGATATTAGCACGTTAGCATGAGGCAGTAAGACTTTAAGATGATATGAGGTGGATCTTGTTCTGATCAAAATTAATCCTCTTCAAGACTTTAAGGTTAACTTTAGATCAAGATTAAGATATTGAACGGAGGAGGAGCTGTGACTTTTGTTTTTTATTTATTCTCTCATTTTATTTTATTTGACAGAAAATTGTCTTATTGATGAGGAAGAGCAGGTGATAAGGAAGATCTTAGAAAGATGGCTTTGTTTTTTACTACAAGAAGACGTGAGCAATGTTGGCGGTGAATTTTATAGTGATTTTTGTATGTATCAAAAATGGATGAATGAACTTGAAATGTTTGATATGTTAACCGTCAATCTGGCAACATTGTGCTGGCATAATAAAGGTTTACTCGCTGATCGCCACAGAGAACCCAGCTGATCGCCTCCTGCTTTAAGTGGTGCTGGGACAGATAGGACCGGGTTTAGCCCACGACCGGGACTAGACCAAGACTGGCTGGAGACAAGGATCCCATCCTACTTTTTAGGACTCTAGGGACCACAAGTAGCCCCGCATTTAGTGAGCAGCTCTCTAGTGGGGCAATATGGTACTACAAGCTCCTTAAGATATGATGGTGCATCACCAATCAAGGCTTTATAGGTGAGGAGAAGAATTTTAAATGTGATTCTTGATTTTACAGGGAGCCAGTGCAGAGCAGCTAATACAGGAGTCATGTGATCTCTTTTCTTAGTTTTTGTGAGTACACGAGCTGCAGCATTCTGGATCAACTGGAGGGACTTAAGAGACTTAAGGGTTACATGTTATGGTTAAGGGTTCAAGGTTAAGGGTAAAGGTAAAGGTTAAGTGTTAAATGTTAAATATATAATATATACTGTATATATATTGATATATATATTTATATCTGGTTATATAGTTTTTTTATGGAAGAAAAACTTTTTTAGCTTTAGGCTGAAATCTTTGAACCAGATATATTACAAATAAAAACCTGAACCATCCCACTGAGGATCAGAGTCTCTGGTCTGGTGGATCTCATTAGCCCTGATCCTCATTCATCCAGCTGAGCTCCATTCAGCTGATTGGACATGACGAGCACAGACTTGACTCTAAATAAAGCATATATATATATATATATATATATATATATATATATATATATATATATATATATGAGATGCAGCAGACCAGCAGGGGGCAGCAGAGATTCATCCCAACTGAATGAAATCTGCAGGAAGAAACTAGTACACATAAAAAGATGATTTTCAAACAGAAAAGAAACAAATCAGTTTGATCTAAAATAAAGTTTACGAGTCTTCATCATCGTCTTCCTCTCTTCGGAGTCGACTGAGAATCAGGAGACTTCTGGTTAAAACCTTCTGAATATTATGCATTAAATAATATGAAATGATTTGATTATTAGAGATTATATCAACAGGACGCCTGTGATCAGCTGATCGGGGATAAGGAGCAGCTGATTGATCAATAACTTCACATGAAAAGATATGTCAGCATTCAAGGTTATTATTAGTCTCAGAGTCCGGCTGTAATGAATGCTTCTGATGGGGGGAGGGGGGGTGGAGAGGGGGCCTGCTGAAGCTAAAAATACGCCCTCCGAATTTAACCAGCCGGCTTTCTAATCAAGGAGACGCCTCCTGCTCTTCCTCCTGCTCTTCCTCCTGCTCTTCCTCCTGCTCTTCCTCCTTTTCCTGCTCTGCCTCTTCCTCTACATGTTCAGGTTACTACCAATGTATAGGTTACTACCAGTGTTCAGGTTATTACCAGTGTTCAGGTTACTACCAGTGTTCAGGTTACTACCAGTGTTCAGGTTACTACCATTGTTCAGGTTACTACCAATGTTCAGGTTACTACTAGTGTTCAGGTTACTACCATTGTTCAGGTTACTACCAGTGTTCAGGTTACTACCATTGTTCAGGTTACTACCAGTGTTCAGGTTACTACCAGTGTTCAGGTTACTACCATTGTTCAGGTTACTACCAGTGTTCAGGTTACTACCATTGTTCAGGTTACTACCATTGTTCAGGTTACTACCAGTGTTCAGGTTACTACCATTGTTCAGGTTACTACCAGTGTTCAGGTTACTACCAGTGTTCAGGTTACTACCATTGTTCAGGTTACTACCAGTGTTCAGGTTACTACCAGTGTTCAGGTTACTACCATTGTTCAGGTTACTACCAGTGTTCAGGTTACTACCAGTGTTCAGGTTATTACCAGTGTTGAGGTTACTACCAGTGTTCAGGTTACTACCATTGTTCAGGTTACTATCATTGTTCAGGTTACTACCAGTGTTCAGGTTACTATCATTGTTCAGGTTACTACCAGTGTTCAGGTTACTACTAGTGTTCAGGTTACTACCAATGTATAGGTTACTACCAGTGTTCAGGTTACTACTAGTGTTCAGGTTACTACCAGTGTTCAGGTTACTACTAGTGTTCAGGTTACTACTAGTGTTCAGGTTACTACCAATGTTCAGGTTACTACCAATGTATAGGTTACTACTAGTGTTCAGGTTACTACTAGTGTTCAGGTTACTACCAGTGTTCAGGTTACTACTAGTGTTCAGGTTACTACTAATGTATAGGTTACTACCAGTGTTCAGGTTACTACTAGTGTTCAGGTTACTACCAGTGTTCAGGTTACTACCAATGTTCAGGTTACTACCAGTGTTCAGGTTACTACCAGTGTTCAGGTTACTACTAGTGTTCAGGTTACTACCAATGTATAGGTTACTACTAGTGTTCAGGTTACTACCATTGTTCAGGTTACTACCAGTGTTCAGGTTACTACCAGTGTTCAGGTTACTACTAGTGTTCAGGTTACTACTAGTCCAGGTTACTACTAGTGTTCAGGTTACTACCAGTGTTCAGGTTACTACCAGTGTTCAGGTTACTACTAGTGTTCAGGTTACTACCAGTGTTCAGGTTACTAGTAGTGTTCAGGTTACTACCAGTGTTCAGGTTACTACTAGTGTTCAGGTTACTACTAGTGTTCAGGTTACTACCATTGTTCAGGTTACTACCAGTGTTCAGGTTACTACCAGTGTTCAGGTTACTACCAGTGTTCAGGTTACTACTAGTATTTGGTTACTACCAATGTTCAGGTTACTACCATTGTTTAGGTTACTACTAGTGTTCAGGTTACTACCATTGTTCAGGTTACTACCAATGTTCAGGTTACTACTAGTGTTCAAGTTACTACCAGTGTTCAGGTTACTACCAGTGTTCAGGTTACTACCATTGTTCAGGTTACTACCAATGTTCAGGTTACTACTAGTGTTCAAGTTACTACCAGTGTTCAGGTTACTACCAGTGTTCAGGTTACTACCATTGTTCAGGTTACTACCAATGTTCAGGTTACTACTAGTGTTCAAGTTACTACCAGTGTTCAGGTTACTACCAATGTGCAGGTTACTACTAGTATTTGGTTACTACCAATGTTCAGGTTACTACTAGTATTTGGTTACTACCAATGTTCAGGTTACTACCATTGTTCAGGTTACTACTAGTGTTCAGGTTACTACCATTGTTCAGGTTACTACTAGTATTTGGTTACTACCAATGTTCAGGTTACTACCATTGTTCAGGTTACTACTAGTGTTCAGGTTACTACCATTGTTCAGGTTACTACTAGTGTTCAGGTTACTACCAATGTTCAGGTTACTACTAGAATTTGGTTACTACCATTGTTCAGGTTACTACTAGTGTTCAGGTTACTACCATTGTTCAGGTTACTACTAGTGTTCAGGTTACTACCAATGTTCAGGTTACTACTAGAATTTGGTTACTAACATTGTTCAGGTTACTACTAGTGTTCAGGTTACTACTAGTATTTGGTTACTACCATTGTTCAGGTTACTACTAGTGTTCAGGTTACTATCATTGTTCAGGTTACTACCAGTGTTCAGGTTACTACCAGTGTTCAGGTTACTACCAATGTTCAGGTTACTACTAGTGTTCAGGTCATGAAGAGTGTTCAGGTTATTACCAGTGTTCAGGTTACTACCAGTGTTCAGGTTACTACCAATGTTCAGGTTACTACTAGTATTTGGTTACTACCAATGTTCAGGTTACTACCATTGTTCAGGTTACTACTAGTGTTCAGGTTACTACCATTGTTCAGGTTACTACTAGTGTTCAGGTTACTACCAATGTTCAGGTTACTACTAGAATTTGGTTACTAACATTGTTCAGGTTACTACTAGTGTTCAGGTTACTACTAGTATTTGGTTACTATCATTGTTCAGGTTACTACTAGTGTTCAGGTTACTACCATTGTTCAGGTTACTACCAGTGTTCAGGTTACTACCAGTGTTCAGGTTACTACCAATGTTCAGGTTACTACTAGTGTTCAGGTTATGAAGAGTGTTCAGGTTATTACCAGTGTTCAGGTTACTACCAGTGTTCAGGTTATGAAGAGTGTTCAGGTTATTACCAGTGTTCAGGTTATTACTAGTGTTCAGGTTACTACTAGTGTTCAGGTTACTACCATTGTTCAGGTTACTACCAGTGTTCAGGTTACTACTAGTGTTCAGGTTACTACTAGTGTTCAGGTTATAAAGAGTGTTCAGGTTACTACTAGTGTTCAGGTTATGAAGAGTGTTCAGGTTATTACCAGTGTTCAGGTTACTACTAGTGTTCAGGTTACTACTAGTGTTCAGGTTATAAAGAGTGTTCAGGTTACTACCAGTGTTCAGGTTATGAAGAGTGTTCAGGTTATTACCAGTGTTCAGGTTATTACTAGTGTTCAGGTTACTACTAGTGTTCAGGTTACTACCATTGTTCAGGTTACTACCAGTGTTCAGGTTACTACTAGTGTTCAGGTTACTACTAGTGTTCAGGTTATAAAGAGTGTTCAGGTTACTACTAGTGTTCCATTTACTACCAGAGTTCAGGTTACTACTAGTGTTCCATTTACTACCAGAGTTCAGGTTACTACTAGTGTTCAGGTTACTACTAGTGTTCAGGTTACTACTCCAATCCATGAAACAGAAGGAGGTAGAGAGGAGGGGGGGCGGGGCATCAGCAGGGCCAAGGTGGGAGGCCGGCTCACCAGGCATCAGACACCTCCAGGTCCAATGGACCCTATGAGACGTGAAGTCACAACAACTCCGGGGAGGAAGCAGAGTTAATAAGGTGCAATGGAGAGATGTAAATTCATCCATAAGGAGAGAGAAGAGGAGAGAGGTGCTCAGTGTATCCTAAAACATCCCCAGCAGCCTATAAGCCTATAGCAGCATATCAAGGAGACATCACACTCACTAAACGACTGCTCGCCTCCTCAAGCAGGGCTTCATGTTTATGGAGGTAAATTTGAGCACATGACGTAGGAACGTGGGAACACCAGAGAACATCGGCCGTTTCTCAATCCAAAGTACGCTGAGTACAGACTTGTGTTCTTTTGGAGTTTGGACTCCAGAGGACGGAGGACGGTCTTTCTGCAATTGGAACAGCAGCGAACTTGATGACGTCACCACGTCAGCTGTTCTTGCTCATGAGTTTACTCCAATTATTCACTGTAAATTATTTTTACAGTCAAACTAAATATGACAACCCTGCTTTTTTCGTTTTCCTTTAAAATATAATTATTTTATTTTGAATTGTGTGTGGTTTTATATATATATATATATATATATATATATATATATATATATATATATATATATATAAATAAAACTATATATATACTGTATATAAACTCCTCCTATGAGTTTGAGTGGCTCAGTGATCCTGGGAGCTATGTTGTGCATCAGCCCCTGGTAGGGTCTCCCAAGGCAAAGAGGTCTCGGGGGAGAGCCCAGACTAAGAGCAGTTCAAAAAACCCTGATGAATAGCAGCCCACGGTCTGAAGCTACCTTGCCCGGACAAGGAAAACCGGGGCACCCTCCCGGAGCCAGACCCAGGAGGGGAGCTCGTCGGCGAGCGTCTGGTGGCCGGGCTTTCGCCCGTGGGGCCCGGTCGGGCTCAGCCCGAAAAAACACCATGGAGCAGCAGTCACCCTGTGGACCCACCACCCGCAGGGAGAATTATCGGGGTCGGGTGCTATGTAGACCGGGAGGCGGGTCAGGCGGGAGACCTGGGTGGGCCAATCGCCAGCGGCATAAACTAGCTCTAGGGACGTGGAATGTCACCTCACTAGCGGGGAAAGAGCCGGAGCTGGTGCAGGAGGTGGAGCGGTACCAGCTAGATATAGTTGGGCTCACCTCCACGCACAGCATGGGCTCTGGAACCAAGCTCCTGGACAAGGGTTGGACTTTGTCCTTTTCTGGAGTTGCCCAGGGTGAGAGGCGCCGGGCGGGAGTGGGAATACTCACGAGCCCCCGGCTGAGCGCCGCTGTGTTGGAGTTTTCCCCGGGGAACGAGAGGGTCGCCTCCCTGCGCCTACGGGTTGCGGGGAGTAAGGCTCTGACTGTTGTTTGTGCTTATGCACCGAACAGCATTTCGGAGTATCCGGCCTTCTTGGAGTCGGTGGGAGGGGTCCTGGAAAGGGCGCCGCCTGCCGACTCCATAGTTCTCCTGGGAGACTTCAACACTCACGTGGGCAATGACAGAGAAACCTGGCGGGGCGTGATTGGGAGGAACGGCTTGCCCGATCTGAACCCGAATGGTGTTTTGTTGTTGGACTTCTGTGCTAGCCACAGTTTGTCCATAACAAACACCATGTTCGAACATAAGGTGGCTCATAAGTGTACCTGGTACCAGAACACCTTAGGCCGGAGATCAATGATCGACTTTGTAATTGTATCATCTGATCTGCGGCCGTATGTCTTGGACACTCGGGTGAAGAGAGGAGCAGAGCTGTCAACTGATCACCACCTGGTGGTGAGTTGGATCAGATGGCGGGGGAGTCGGCTAGAAAGACCTGGCAAGCCCAAACGTGTAGTGAGGGTGAACTGGGAACGTCTGGCAGAGGATCCTGTCCGGGAGGTCTTCAACTCCCACCTCCGGAAGAACTTCTCACAAATCCCGAGGGAGGCTGGGGACATGGAATCCGAGTGGACCTTGTTCAAAGCCTCTATTGTGGACGCGGCTGCTCGGGGCTGTGGCCGGAAGGTCATCGGTGCCTGTCGTGGCGGCAACCCGAGAACCCGGTGGTGGACACCGGGGGTGAGGGAAGCCGTCAAACTGAAGAAGGAGGCCTTTCGGGCCTGGCTGGCCCAGGGGTCTCCTGAAGCAGCTGACGGGTACCGGCGGGCCAGAAGGGCTGCAGCGGCGATGGTCGCGGAGGCTAAAACTCGGGCATGGGAGGAGTTCGGGGAGGCCATGGAGAAGGACTTTCGGTTGGCCTCAAGGAAGTTCTGGCAAACCATCCGACGGCTCAGGAAGGGAAAGCAGGGTCTACCCCAGGCTGTTCTCAGCAGGGGGAAAGGAACTGCTGACCCAGACTGGGGACATCGTCGGGCGGTGGAAAGAGCACTTTGAGGAACTCCTAAACCCGGCCAACATGTCCCCCGGAGAGGGGGCAGCACCGGAAGACTTTGGGGTGGATTCACCCATATCCCTGGCAGAGGTCGCTAAGGTAGTCAAAAAGCTCCTTGGTGGCAAGGCGCCAGGGGTGGATGAGATCCGCCCTGAGATGCTGAAAGCGCTGGACATTGTTGGGCTGTCTTGGTTGACACGCCTTTTCAGTGTCGCATGGGGGTCGGGAACAGTGCTCATGGACTGGCAGACCGGGGTGGTGGTTCCCATCTTCAAGAAGGGAGACCGGAGAGTGTGCTCGAACTATCGTGGTATCACACTGCTCAGCCTCCCGGGAAAAGCTTATGCCAGGGTGCTGGAGAGGAGGCTCCGACCGCTTGTCGAACCTCAGATTCAATACGTACAGTGCGGATTCTGTCCCGGTCGTGGAACAGTGGACCAGCTCTTTACCCTCGCAAGATTACTGGAGGGGTCCTGGGAGTTTGCCCAACCAGTTTACATGTGCTTTGTAGACCTGGAGAAGGCTTTCGACCGGGTCCCTCTGGGGTTTTTGTGGGGGGTGCTGCGGGAGTATGGGGTGCCGGACCCGTTGGCACGGGCCATCCGGTCTCTGTACGCCTGCAGTAGGAGCTGTGTTCGTCTCCTCGGTAGTAAGTCAGACACGTTCCCGGTGGGTGTTGGCCTCCGCCAGGGCTGCCCTTTATCACCGGTCCTGTTCGTGACCTTCATGGACAGGATATCTAGGCGCAGCCAGGGGGCGGAGAGGATCCGGTTTGGGAGTCTCGGGATCGCCTCTCTGCTGTTTGCGGATGATGTGGTCCTGTTTGCCTCCTCGGACCGTGACCTCCAGTATTCACTGGGGCGTTTTGCAGCCGAGTGCGAAGCGGCAGGGATGAGAGTTAGCACCTCCAAATCTGAGGCCATGGTGCTCTGCCGGAAACCGGCGGATTGCTCCCTCCAGGTGGGGGCAAACTGCCTACCTCAAGCGAAGGAGTTCAAGTATCTCGGGGTCTTGTTCACGAGTGAGGGTAAGGTGGAGCGGGAGATCGACAAGCGGATCGGTGCGGCTGCAGCAGTAAAACAGGCGCTGTACCGGTCCGTCTTAGTGAAGAGGGAGCTGAGCCGGAAGGCAAAGCTCTCCATTTACTGGTCAGTCTACGTTTCAACCCTCACCTATGGTCACGAACTCTGGGTGGTGACCGAAAGAACGAGATCTCAGATACATGCGGCCCGAAATGAGCTTCCTCCGTAGGGTGGCCGGGCTCAGCCTTAGAGATAGGGTAAGGAGCTCGGACATCAGGGGGGAGCTTGGAGTCGAGTCGCTGCTCCTTCGTGTCCAAAGGAGTCAGCTGAGGTGGTTCATCTAGTCAGGATGCCTCCTGGACGCCTCCCATTAGAGGTTTTCTGGGCACGTCCAACTGGTAGGAGGCCCCGGGGAAGACCGAGGACACGCAGGAGGGATTATATCTCCCGGCTGGCCTTGGAACGCCTCGGGATCCCCCAGAATGAGCTGGAAAGTGTTGCGGGTGAGAGGGAAGCCTGGGTCGGCCTGCTGAACCTGCTGCCACCGCGACCCGACCCGGATAAGAGGTGATCATGGATGGATGGATGGATGGATATTTATAAATATTAATATTAATTAATACTAATAAATAAAATATATTTATGATATTTATATTATATGGTATTTATATATCATGTTGTACTGAATATTATTATATGATATATAAATATATATATTAATATACTGAATAGTAAATGACGTATTACATCATATACGTAAATATATAAGAACATAAAAACATGTTTATTTGATTGTATTTCCTGAAGAGCCTGTGACTGTAATCAGCTAATTGGAAAGAGGTTGTAATTTAAAGTTTTACGGTTTAATGTGAGCCAGACGTATGAAGTATTAAAGTAATAACTATGAACAAACAGAACATTCCGGATTCTTCTGAAGCTCCTGAAACCAAAGAGCAGCCGTTTCCATGTTTCAGCCACCAGAAGGAACATAAAGAGCAGTCTGATCTGAGCTCAATATGAATAAGCCATTCTTTGAATATACTTCTCAGTTAACGCGTCCCTGGATATGAATATGGTTCTACTTCTGGAAATGAAGCTCTAACTCACCTTCATTTATTCAGCAGCTCTAACTGAACATTAATGAATTAATAACAATAGTTCTCTTCTTCTTGTCTTCAGCAGACAAACAAACCACGTAGAACTGAAAGGATATGACTTATTAAATATTAATATGTAATAGATAGGGAGTTGTAAACAAACTACCCGTCATGCAGCCGGACACCCTGCTGGGCAGCACGGAGTGAGACTTCTTCTTCCACGAGGAGACCAACGAGTACTTCTTCGACAGCGACCCGGACCTCTTCCGCCACGTCCTGAACCTCTACCGCACCGGGAAGCTGCACTACCCGCGGCAGGAGTGCAGCTCCGCGTACGACGAGGAGCTCGCGTTCTTCGGCGTCGCCCCGGAGAACATCGTGGACTGCTGCTACGAGGAGCACAAGGACCGGCGGACGGAGAACCAGGAGCGGGTCCAGGACGACGAGGACACGGACCAGACCGACGACCTGGTGGCAGCGGACCTGGGCTTCCGGGAGACCCTGTGGCGGGCCTTCGAGAACCCGCACACCTCCACCGTGGCGCTGGTCCTCTACTACGTCACCGGCTTCTTCATCGCGGTGTCGGTGCTCGCCAACGTGGTGGAGACGGTCCCGTGCGGCGCCGCGTCGTGCGGTGAGCGGCACGCGCTGGCCTTCTTCTGCCTGGACACCGCGTGCGTCCTGATCTTCACGGCGGAGTACCTGCTGCGCCTGCTGGTGGCGCCGAGCCGCGGCCGCTTCGTGAGGAGCGTGATGTCGGTGATCGACGTGGTGGCCATCATGCCGTACTACATCGGCCTGGGGATGGCAGACGACGAGGACGTGAGCGGCGCCTTCGTCACGCTGCGCGTCTTCCGTGTCTTCCGCATCTTCAAGTTCTCGCGGCACTCCGCGGGACTTCGCATCCTGGGCTACACGCTGAAGAGCTGCGCGTCGGAGCTGGCTTCCTGCTCTTCAGCCTCACCATGGCCATCATCATCTTCGCCACCGTGATGTTCTACGCGGAGAAGAGCTCCAGCGCCAGCAAGTTCACCAGCATCCCAGCCTCCTTCTGGTACACCATCGTTACCATGACTACGCTGGGGTAGGTGTGTGTGTGTGTGAGAGACCTCATCAGCTTACAGATGATGATGATGAAGAGGCCAGTCTTCTTCCTCCTCTCCTCTGTCCGTGGTGCTGAAGCTCATGTTTCATGTTTTATTTTGTAGAGTCACAAATTACAATATGACAGAAATTATGAATATGAATGAGTAGTAGGCATGGACCACGATCCAGACGTTGCGAAAGAGCCGGACCAATGAGGTCGGCCTTTGAGGCAGGAGGCACAGAGTAGGAGGCAGGGCCATTGGGAAGGAGGCCGGACCATTGGGAAGGAGGCTGGGCCACTGGGAAGGAGGCCGGACCATTGGGAAGGAGGCTGGGCCACTGGGAAGGAGGCCGGACCATTGGGAAGGAGGCAGGGCCATTGGGAAGGAGGCCGGGCCATTGGGAAGGAGACTGGGCAGTGGCCCTGCCTCCTTCCCAGTGGGGAAGGAGGCAGGGCCATTGGGAAGGAGGCCGGACCATTGGGAAGGAGGCTGGGCCACTGGGAAGGAGGCAGGGCCATTGGGAAGGAGGCAGGGGCTGGAGGCAGGGGCAAGGAGTCAGGACCCAGGACCAGCTTCAGACACCGCCAGGTCCAATGGACCCTCTGAGACGTGAAGTCACAGGAAGCAGAGTTAGTAATGTAGGTACAGAAGAAGAGTGTGTATGTTTGTGTGTATGTTTGTACACAAACACGCAAACACACGCATGTGTGTGTGTGTATATATACATATAGTTGTATATGTAGATATGCATGTGTGTGTATATGTATATATATATATATATATATATATATACATATATATATATTTAATCTTAACAGTTGTTTGGTGAATATATTATATATTTTATACGTTTATTACTTTTGTATTTATATTTATTACTCTTATTTTAGTCCTCTGGTGAGGAAGATCTTCAACAACGTGTGTGTGTGTGTGTGTGTGTTTATATAAGGGTGTAATTACAGCAGCAGGTATGGTGCTGAGAGGAGAGACTCACCTTGTTTATACGTAACACCAGGATACAATGACACACACACACACATTCACACACACGCACACACACTCACACACACACGCAAGCACACACACACTCACACACACACACACACACACACACACACACATTCACACACACACACACACACACATTCACACACACACACACACATTCACACACACACACACACACTCACACACACACGCAAACACACACACACTCACACACACTTAGACACACACACACACACACAGACACACACACTCTCTCTCTGTGGTATCAAACAGCTGCCATGTCCTCGGATGTAAACAGCTTTAGTTCTGCTGAAATAACACATTTATTATTAATAATAATAATAATAATAATAATACATACATCGAATTCATATAGCGCTTTCAAAACACACTAAGACGCTTAATTTAATGTTCAAGGTTCTGCTTCCTGACAGGTTCTGTTTGTTGTGTTTGCTTTATAACAGAAACTGTTTACCTGAAGACAGGTAACCAAAGGACCGTGATCTTTAGAGCTGGTCGGTTCCACCGGTTCTACGTATGACTTGTTTGTTAGAGACAGAAACTGTTTACCTGAAGACAGGTAACCAAAGGACCGTGATCTTTAGAGCTGGTGCTGGTTGGTTCCACCGGTTCTGGGCCTCAGTGGTAAAGAACACGTGGTTCTAACACACTCTCGTTGACATTGAGGAGGTTCTAGAGTACATTGAGAAGATTCTAATGACCACTGAGAAGGTTCTTGTGATCATTGAAAAGGATCTATTGATCATTGAGAAGGTTCTCCTGATCATTTAAATGGATCTATTGATCATTGAGAAGGTTCTAGTGATCATTGAAAAAGACCTGACAATAGTCCTCCAGGAGGTCTAGCTGGTGTTGGAGTCCCTGCTCTGTGGGAGACAACAGAACCAGGTCCAGGCCCAGTTCTGACAGTAGTCCTCCAGGAGGTCTAGCTGGTGTTGGAGTCCCTGCTCTGTGGGAGACAACAGAACCAGGCCCAGTTCTGACAGTAGTCCTCCAGGAGGTCTAGCTGGTGTTGGAGTCCCTGCTCTGTGGGAGACAACAGAACCAGGCCCAGTTCTGACAGTAGTCCTCCAGGAGGTCTAGCTGGTGTTGGAGTCCCTGCTCTGTGGGAGACAACAGAACCAGGTCCAGGCCCAGTTCTGACAGTAGTCCTCCAGGAGGTCTAGCTCGGGTTGGAGTCCCTGCTCTGTGGGAGACAACAGAACCAGGCCCAGTTCTGACAGTAGTCCTCCAGGAGGTCTAGCTGGGGTTGGAGTCAGTGCTCTGTGGGAGACAACAGAACCAGGTCCAGGCCCAGTTCTGACAGTAGTCCTCCAGGAGGTCTAGCTCGGGTTGGAGTCCCTGCTCTGTGGGAGACAACAGAACCAGGCCCAGTTCTGACAGTAGTCCTCCAGGAGGTCTAGCTGGGGTTGGAGTCAGTGCTCTGTGGGAGACAACAGAACCAGGTCCAGGCCCAGTTCTGACTCTGGTCCAGCTGGGTGAAGAAGTCAGTGCGCCAAATTGAATCAAATGCTTTCTTAAAATCAATGAAACAAGCACATATCTTTCCATTTGTCTGGTGCACATGTTTCTGGATGAGCGTGTGAAGGTGTAAACATGATCGGTGTTTGGGAAGAAAGACAATTTGAGTTTTACTAAGGATGTTGTGTTGGTCCAGATAATCTAAGATTCTGTTATTTATAATACTTCCTGTTATTTAATAACTTCCCCAGGCAACTGCTAATGGAGACCACGGTAGTTATTGGGGTCGAATGGATCTCCACATTTATAAATTGGATAAATAAGCCCCTGACACCAGATGTCAGGAAAGCATCCTGAACCAGGACGATGTTAAACAGCTTGAGCACTTTGTGATGTTTCTAAGCATTTCATTTTTAATGCTGTCTGGACCACAAGCTTTTTTAGTTTTGATACATTATATTTTTTCCCATCAATTCTTCCAACGTGGTTTGGAAGTCAAGAGGGTTCTGATTGGTTTTAATTGTCAATTCTAATAGTTTTGTGGTTTGAATGAAGTTCATTTGGTGGAATTTCTTTATAGAGATTCTCAAAGTGTGATTTCCACATGTCACCATCTTGAATGGGTAATGTTTGGCTTTATTGTGCTCAATGTATTTAACATATCACAGAATTGGTTTTGATGTATGGAGCTTTCAATTTCCTCCAATCTTTCATTTGTATAATTTAGTTTTTTGTTCCTAATTATGTATTTATGTCTTTTGAGAGTTTCGCTAAAGCTAATTCTTAAGTCGTGATTGTTTGGTTGGCGATGTTTTAAATTCGATATTCTTTTCTGATACTTTTACATTCATTGTCAAACCATTTTTCATTATTTCGTCTCTTCATTTAGACAAGGTTGGTTTAATAGCTGCCTCGTGAAACAGTGTGTTGACGTTAGCGGTGGTCATGGTAACACCACCCTCGGTCGTGTCGTACTGATTCCAACATTTTACTGATTAGATCAGGGGAATTTAGCGCCATGAAGAATGTGTGCCCACTGTCCTGAGAACATCTGTATGTTGGGTTGGTACAGCTTACTGGACTCCTTTTGGGGGGGTTGAGTTGGTACAGCTTACTGGACTCCTTTTGGGGGGGTTGAGTTGGTACAGCTTACTGGACTCCTTTTGGGGGGGTTGAGTTGGTACAGCTTACTGGACTCCTTTTGGGGGGGTTGAGTTGGTACAGCTTACTGGACTCCTTTTTGGGGGGTTGAGTTGGTACAGCTTACTGGACTCCTTTTGGGGGGGTTGAGTTGATTCGAGGTTTTAAAGTAGACATTTATTTGGTTGTGGTCTGAAGAGATTGCTGCCTGACAGTAAACTGATAGTGGAGGGGTCCATGTCGATATCTCTCTCTCTCTTAGATATGGTGACATGGTACCAAAGACCATCATGGGGAAGGTCGTGGGCTCCGCCTGCTCTCTGAGCGGCGTGCTGGTCATCGCTCTGCCGGTTCCCGTCATCGTCTCCAACTTCAGCCGGATATACCACCAGAGCCAGAGAGCCGAGAAGAGACGAGCTCAGAAGGTGACGACCACATGCCGACATCTTTAACGTTTACTTTGGGACATCAGAAGGAAGAGTGTCTCTGTAAACAATCAGTGATCTATATCTTTAAATCAAACACACACTGAGAGCTTTACTTCCTCCCGACATCAACAGAGGAGTCATGATCTCTCTGAACACCAAAACCTCCCTGAGACCGAACCAAGCATTCACTCAGAAAACATGTATTATATATTTGTATTTATTATATTTCTGATTCCTGCATCCTGACGACAAACAGGATATTTACTTCAAAGCCAGGTTTAGAGCTGAAGGGAAGGAGAACATAATAGTAAAACAACATATGAGTACAAGATCATGTAATTAGGAGATTTGGATCTTGTAATCAACTTATTATGCAAGTTATCGTCTTGTTACGCAAGTAATCGTCTTGTTACACAAGTAATCGTCTTTTTACACAAGTTATCATCTTGTTACACAAGTTATCGTCTTGTTACACAAGTTATCGTCTAGTTACACAAGTTATCGTCTAGTTACACAAGTTATCGTCTAGTTACACAAGTTATCGTCTAGTTACACAAGTAATCGTCTAGTTACACAAGTTAACGTCTAGTTACACAAGTTATCGTCTTGTTACACAAGTTATCGTCTAGTTACACAAGTTATCGTCTAGTTACACAAGTTATCGTCTTGTTACACAAGTTATCATCTTGTTACACAAGTTATCATCTAGTTACACAAGTTATCATCTAGTTACACAAGTTATCGTCTAGTTACACAAGTTATCGTCTTGTTACACAAGTAATCGTCTCGTTACACAAGTTATCATCTTGTTACACAAGTTATCGTCTTGTTACGCAAGTTATCGTCTTGTTACACAAGTTATCGTCTTGTTACACAAGTTATCGTCTTGTTACACAAGTTATCATCTAGTTACACAAGTTATCGTCTAGTTACACAAGTAATCGTCTAGTTACACAAGTTAACGTCTAGTTACACAAGTTATCGTCTTGTTACACAAGTTATCATCTAGTTACACAAGTAATCTTACACAAGTTATCGTCTAGTTACACAAGTTATCGTCTTGTTACACAAGTTATCATCTAGTTACACAAGTAATCTTACACAAGTTATCGTCTAGTTACACAAGTAATCGTCTAGTTACACAAGTTATCATCTTGTTACACAAGTTATCGTCTTGTTACGCAAGTTATCGTCTTGTTACACAAGTTATCGTCTTGTTACACAAGTTATCGTCTTGTTACACAAGTTATCATCTAGTTACACAAGTTATCGTCTAGTTACACAAGTAATCGTCTAGTTACACAAGTTAACGTCTAGTTACACAAGTTATCGTCTTGTTACACAAGTTATCATCTAGTTACACAAGTAATCTTACACAAGTTATCGTCTAGTTACACAAGTTATCATCTTGTTACACAAGTTATCGTCTTGTTACGCAAGTTATCGTCTTGTTACACAAGTTATCGTCTTGTTACACAAGTTATCATCTAGTTACACAAGTTATCGTCTAGTTACACAAGTAATCGTCTAGTTACACAAGTTAACGTCTAGTTACACAAGTTATCGTCTTGTTACACAAGTAATCGTCTAGTTACACAAGTAATCGTCTTGTTACACAAGTTATCGTCTTGTAACACAAGTTATCGTCTAGTTACACAAGTTATCATCTTGTTACACAAGTTATCGTCTAGTTACACAAGTAATGGTCTTGTTACACAAGTTATCGTCTTGTTACACAAGTTATCGTCTAGTTACACAAGTTATCGTCTAGTTACACAAGTAATCATCTTGTTACACAAGTTATCGTCTAGTTACACAAGTAATCGTCTTGTTACACAAGTTATCGTCTAGTTACACAAGTTATCATCTTGTTACACAAGTTATCGTCTAGTTACACAAGTTATCGTCTAGTTACACAAGTTATCGTCTTGTTACACAAGTAATCATCTTGTTACACAAGTTATCGTCTTGTTACACAAGTTATCGTCTAGTTACACAAGTAATCGTCTAGTTACACAAGTTATCAACTAGTTACACAAGTTATCGTCTTGTTACACAAGTTATCGTCTTGTTACACAAGTTATCGTCTAGTTACACAAGTTATCGTCTAGTTACACAAGTTATCGTCTTGTTACACAAGTTATCGTCTTGTTACACAAGTTATCATCTAGTTACACAAGTTATCGTCTAGTTACACAAGTTATCGTCTAGTTACACAAGTTATCGTCTTGTTACACAAGTAATCGTCTAGTTACACAAGTAATCGTCTTGTTACACAAGTTATCGTCTTGTAACACAAGTTATCGTCTAGTTACACAAGTTATCGTCTAGTTACACAAGTTATCGTCTAGTTACACAAGTTATCGTCTTGTTACACAAGTTATCGTCTAGTTACACAAGTAATCGTCTAGTTACACAAGTTAACGTCTAGTTACACAAGTTATCGTCTTGTTACACAAGTTATCGTCTAGTTACACAAGTTATCGTCTTGTTACACAAGTTATCATCTTGTTACACAAGTTATCATCTAGTTACACAAGTAATCGTCTAGTTACACAAGTTATCATCTTGTTACACAAGTTATCATCTTGTTACACAAGTTATCGTCTTGTTACACAAGTTATCGTCTTGTTACACAAGTTATCATCTTGTTACACAAGTTATCATCTAGTTACACAAGTAATCGTCTAGTTACACAAGTTATCATCTTGTTACACAAGTTATCATCTAGTTACACAAGTTATCATCTAGTTACACAAGTTATCGTCTTGTTACACAAGTTATCGTCTAGTTACACAAGTTATTGTCTTGTTACACAAGTTATCGTCTTGTTACACAAGTTATCATCTAGTTACACAAGTAATCGTCTTGTTACACAAGTTATCGTCTAGTTACACAAGTTATCGTCTAGTTACACAAGTTATCGTCTAGTTACACAAGTTATCATCTTGTTACACAAGTTATCGTCTTGTTACGCAAGTTATCGTCTTGTTACACAAGTTATCGTCTTGTTACACAAGTTATCGTCTTGTTACACAAGTTATCGTCTTGTTACACAAGTTATCGTCTAGTTACACAAGTTATCGTCTAGTTACACAAGTAATCGTCTTGTTACACAAGTTATCGTCTTGTTACACAAGTTATCGTCTTGTTACACAAGTTATCGTCTAGTTACACAAGTTATCGTCTAGTTACACAAGTTATCGTCTAGTTACACAAGTTATCGTCTAGTTACACAAGTTATCATCTAGTTACACAAGTTATCGTCTAGTTACACAAGTTATCGTCTAGTTACACAAGTTATCATCTAGTTACACAAGTTATCGTCTTGTTACACAAGTAATCGTCTTGTTACACAAGTTATCGTCTTGTTACACAAGTTATCGTCTTGTTACACAAGTAATCATCTTGTTACACAAGTTATCGTCTTGTTACACAAGTTATCGTCTAGTTACACAAGTAATCGTCTAGTTACACAAGTTATCGTCTTGTTACACAAGTTATCGTCTTGTTACACAAGTTATCGTCTAGTTACACAAGTTATCGTCTAGTTACACAAGTTATCGTCTTGTTACACAAGTTATCGTCTAGTTACACAAGTTATCGTCTTGTTACACAAGTTATCGTCTAGTTACACAAGTTATCGTCTTGTTACACAAGTTATCGTCTAGTTACACAAGTTATCGTCTAGTTACACAAGTTATCGTCTTGTTACACAAGTTATCGTCTTGTTACACAAGTTATCGTCTAGTTACACAAGTTATCGTCTAGTTACACAAGTTATCGTCTTGTTACACAAGTAATCGTCTTGTTACACAAGTTATCGTCTTGTTACACAAGTTATCGTCTAGTTACACAAGTTATCGTCTAGTTACACAAGTTATCGTCTAGTTACACAAGTAATCGTCTAGTTACACAAGTTATCGTCTAGTTACACAAGTTATCGTCTAGTTACACAAGTTATCGTCTTGTTACACAAGTTATCGTCTAGTTACACAAGTTATCGTCTTGTTACACAAGTTATCGTCTAGTTACACAAGTTATCGTCTTGTTACACAAGTTATCGTCTAGTTACACAAGTTATCGTCTTGTTACACAAGTTATCGTCTTGTTACACAAGTTATCGTCTAGTTACACAAGTAATCGTCTAGTTACTGAAGTTATCGTCTTGTTACACAAGTTATCGTCTTGTTACACAAGTTATCGTCTAGTTACACAAGTTATCGTCTAGTTACACAAGTTATCGTCTTGTTACACAAGTAATCATCTTGTTACACAAGTTATCGTCTTGTTACACAAGTTATCGTCTAGTTACACAAGTAATCGTCTAGTTACACAAGTTATCGTCTAGTTACACAAGTTATCGTCTTGTTACACAAGTTATCGTCTTGTTACACAAGTTATCGTCTAGTTACACAAGTTATCGTCTAGTTACACAAGTTATCGTCTAGTTACACAAGTTATCGTCTAGTTACACAAGTTATCGTCTTGTTACACAAGTAATCGTCTTGTTACACAAGTTATCGTCTTGTTACACAAGTTATCGTCTAGTTACACAAGTAATCATCTTGTTACACAAGTTATCGTCTAGTTACACAAGTAATCGTCTTGTTACACAAGTTATCGTCTTGTTACACAAGTTATCGTCTAGTTACACAAGTTATCGTCTAGTTACACAAGTTATCGTCTTGTTACACAAGTAATCGTCTTGTTACACAAGTTATCGTCTTGTTACACAAGTTATCGTCTAGTTACACAAGTAATCGTCTTGTTACACAAGTTATTGTCTTGTTACACAAGTTATCGTCTAGTTACACAAGTTATCGTCTAGTTACACAAGTTATCGTCTTGTTACACAAGTAATCGTCTTGTTACACAAGTTATCGTCTTGTTACACAAGTTATCGTCTAGTTACACAAGTTATCGTCTTGTTACACAAGTTATCGTCTAGTTACACAAGTTATCGTCTTGTTACACAAGTTATCGTCTAGTTACACAAGTTATCGTCTAGTTACACAAGTTATCGTCTTGTTACACAAGTTATCGTCTTGTTACACAAGTTATCGTCTAGTTACACAAGTTATCGTCTTGTAACACAAGTTATCGTCTAGTTACACAAGTTATCGTCTAGTTACACAAGTTATCGTCTAGTTACACAAGTTATCGTCTTGTTACACAAGTTATCATCTTGTTACACAAGTTATCATCTAGTTACACAAGTAATCGTCTTGTTACACAAGTTATCGTCTAGTTACACAAGTTATCGTCTAGTTACACAAGTTATCGTCTTGTTACACAAGTTATCGTCTTGTTACACAAGTTATCATCTAGTTACCCAAGTAATCGTCTTGTTACACAAGTTATCGTCTAGTTACACAAGTTATCGTCTAGTTACACAAGTAATCGTCTAGTTACGCAAGTTATCGTCTTGTTACGCAAGTTATCGTCTTGTTACACAAGTTATCGTCTTGTTACACAAGTTATCGTCTTGTTACACAAGTTATCGTCTAGTTACACAAGTTATCGTCTAGTTACACAAGTTATCGTCTAGTTACACAAGTAATCATCTTGTTACACAAGTTATCGTCTTGTTACACAAGTTATCATCTAGTTACACAAGTTATCGTCTAGTTACACAAGTTATCGTCTAGTTACACAAGTAATCGTCTTGTTACACAAGTTATCGTCTAGTTACACAAGTAATCGTCTTGTTACACAAGTTATCGTCTAGTTACACAAGTAATCGTCTTGTTACACAAGTTATCGTCTAGTTACACAAGTTATCATCTAGTTACCCAAGTAATCGTCTTGTTACACAAGTTATCGTCTAGTTACACAAGTTATCGTCTAGTTACACAAGTAATCGTCTAGTTACGCAAGTTATCGTCTTGTTACGCAAGTTATCGTCTTGTTACACAAGTTATCGTCTTGTTACACAAGTTATCGTCTTGTTACACAAGTTATCGTCTAGTTACACAAGTTATCGTCTAGTTACACAAGTTATCGTCTAGTTACACAAGTAATCATCTTGTTACACAAGTTATCGTCTTGTTACACAAGTTATCATCTAGTTACACAAGTAATCGTCTAGTTACACAAGTTATCGTCTAGTTACACAAGTAATCGTCTTGTTACACAAGTTATCGTCTAGTTACACAAGTAATCGTCTTGTTACACAAGTTATCGTCTAGTTACACAAGTAATCGTCTTGTTACACAAGTTATCGTCTAGTTACACAAGTTATCGTCTAGTTACACAAGTTATCGTCTTGTTACACAAGTTATCGTCTTGTTACACAAGTTATCATCTAGTTACCCAAGTAATCGTCTTGTTACACAAGTTATCGTCTAGTTACACAAGTTATCGTCTAGTTACACAAGTAATCGTCTAGTTACGCAAGTTATCGTCTTGTTACGCAAGTTATCGTCTTGTTACACAAGTTATCGTCTTGTTACACAAGTTATCGTCTTGTTACACAAGTTATCGTCTAGTTACACAAGTTATCGTCTAGTTACACAAGTTATCGTCTAGTTACACAAGTAATCATCTTGTTACACAAGTTATCGTCTTGTTACACAAGTTATCATCTAGTTACACAAGTTATCGTCTAGTTACACAAGTAATCGTCTTGTTACACAAGTTATCGTCTTGTTACACAAGTTATCGTCTAGTTACACAAGTAATCGTCTAGTTACGCAAGTTATCGTCTTGTTACGCAAGTTATCGTCTTGTTACACAAGTTATCGTCTTGTTACACAAGTTATCGTCTTGTTACACAAGTTATCGTCTAGTTACACAAGTTATCGTCTAGTTACACAAGTTATCGTCTAGTTACACAAGTAATCATCTTGTTACACAAGTTATCGTCTTGTTACACAAGTTATCATCTAGTTACACAAGTTATCGTCTAGTTACACAAGTAATCGTCTTGTTACACAAGTTATCGTCTTGTTACACAAGTTATCGTCTTGTTACACAAGTTATCGTCTAGTTACACAAGTAATCGTCTAGTTACACAAGTTATCGTCTTGTTACACAAGTTATCGTCTAGTTACACAAGTTATCGTCTAGTTACACAAGTTATCGTCTAGTTACACAAGTTATCGTCTTGTTACACAAGTTAAAGTTATCGTCTTGTTACACAAGTTATCGTCTAGTTACACAAGTTATCGTCTAGTTACACAAGTTATCGTCTTGTTACACAAGTTAAAGTTATCGTCTTGTTACACAAGTTATCATCTAGTTACACAAGTTATCATCTAGTTACACAAGTTATCGTCTTGTTACACAAGTTATCGTCTAGTTACACAAGTTATCGTCTTGTTACACAAGTTATCGTCTAGTTACACAAGTAATCGTCTTGTTACACAAGTTATCGTCTTGTTACACAAGTTATCGTCTAGTTACACAAGTAATCGTCTTGTTACACAAGTTATCGTCTAGTTACACAAGTAATCGTCTTGTTACACAAGTTATCGTCTAGTTACACAAGTTATCGTCTAGTTACACAAGTTATCGTCTTGTTACACAAGTTATCGTCTTGTTACACAAGTTATCATCTAGTTACCCAAGTAATCGTCTTGTTACACAAGTTATCGTCTAGTTACACAAGTTATCGTCTAGTTACACAAGTAATCGTCTAGTTACGCAAGTTATCGTCTTGTTACGCAAGTTATCGTCTTGTTACACAAGTTATCGTCTTGTTACACAAGTTATCGTCTTGTTACACAAGTTATCGTCTAGTTACACAAGTTATCGTCTAGTTACACAAGTTATCGTCTAGTTACACAAGTAATCATCTTGTTACACAAGTTATCGTCTTGTTACACAAGTTATCATCTAGTTACACAAGTTATCGTCTAGTTACACAAGTAATCGTCTTGTTACACAAGTTATCGTCTTGTTACACAAGTTATCGTCTTGTTACACAAGTTATCGTCTAGTTACACAAGTTATCGTCTAGTTACACAAGTTATCGTCTTGTTACACAAGTTAAAGTTATCGTCTAGTTACACAAGTTATCGTCTAGTTACACAAGTTATCGTCTTGTTACACAAGTTAAAGTTATCGTCTTGTTACACAAGTTATCGTCTAGTTACACAAGTTATCGTCTAGTTACACAAGATATCGTCTTTTTACACAAGTAAAGAAACTGAGAGTGAGTGATATTCTTCATTTTGAGTCCCCAGAGGTTAAGATGCAGGAGTGTGGTTCATGACCTTCTTGGCCCCCAGGTGGGACCCTAAAGGAGGTCAGTACAGGGCTGTTTTTCTAGGTTCTCACTGTTCCTTTAGCACCACCTGAGCTCTTTACTCCACGATCAGAGCCTTTAGTCTGTCCACCTGCGTCATATTCAGTTCGAACCCCTGAGCAACATGAGTATGGTGGCTCTCTTGGGTCAAATAAGGCTTCAGTCAAAACAATCAAACAAGCGGAAACAGACATATTTAAGGAAGCAGCGATTTGAACCAGGGAGCGATCTGTCACTTTCTGACGAACCCTGGACCAGGAGGGATGAACCAGGACAGATAGGAGGAGGTGGTGAGACCGGTAGCCCTGTCCTTGTGTGTGGGAAGGCCCATCTCTGTGGTTCTGGATGGGCTCACCCTGTATTCCCCTGACCCTGTGATCTGTGTTTGTGTCCTTAAGGCGTCCAAGGAAGCAGGACAGGCGCTGGTGTGTAAGGCCAAACCCAACTTTGACATTAAGCACAATCACCTCCTGCACTGCCTGGAGAAAACCACGGTGAGGACTCCCCTTCATTTAGAAAACACAAAGAAATGACTCCTTTGATAGGTGGCAGCCACACTTCATCCATCATAACTTAATCAGTACAGTCCTCTACGACCAGTAAATGTATGTACATATTAAAGACCACTTTAAAAAAACTGATACTGACAAAGCGCTGTAAGCCATGACGTCTTGTCCAATGCTGCTTTCACACCAAAAGCGTTGCACATTTTTCGCATGAGTAGATTCCATGTAAAGTCAATGCACGCAAATGGATGCGAATAAAGTACATTTTGTCTCATTTTCGCCTCATTCGCCCGACGTTGAGATGCTCCGCCCGTCATCACTGCTTCTACTTTAGTAGCGCTGGAAGAGGAAGTCATCCAGACGTAGACCGAGTTGTGTGTGCCTACTGATGATGTTATGTATAAACAGATATTTATAAAAACATATATATATAATTATACATGATATTAATGTTATGAACCTAAACACAAGGACATTTGTGGGATTTCCACAACAAGTATGAAGCAGAAATAGTGGTTATTTCTTCAATGGTGGATGGCGGAAGTTATAACTGTTTCCACAGAGTTAAGCCACGCCCCCTCTCCGGCACATCTAGCACGAATGAAGCGAATCACGCAACTCTTTTGGTGTGAACGCAGCATAAGTTTCTGTTAAATTCTTCAACTTGAACCTTTACCCCCCCACGACCTCTAACTTCCTGACTCGGTTTCTGCCTTAGAACCACGAGTTTGTGGACGAGAAGATGTACGAGTCGAGCTGCCGGGAGGTCTCTCTGGTGAAGCGGTTGTCTCGCTCGCCCTCTGTCTCCTCCTCCTCGCCTCACGGCTTCACCTCCTGCTGTGCCCGCCGGAAGAGGAAGACCTTCCACATCTCCAACTCCAACATGTCTGCGGGTCTGCATGGCGGCATCCAGGAGCTGAGCACCATCCGGATCAAAGAGCTCACCAACAGGTAGGAAGCAGGACGGCCGTGTGGTTGTTGAAGTCGTGACGTTTCAGTGGACAATGAGGAGGATGCAGAGGTCCCTAAAGGTTCTCATGCCCTCTAGGTAGTTCCCATCAGTGCTCAAAGGGGTTCCACGGGTTCTTGAAAAGGGGCCTGATGTGCTTGAGGAGGTTCCAGGGCTCCCTTAATTTACATTCCCGAAGACTTATTACTTGCAAGCTTTTTGTTTATTAAATAATTTAACTGCACCTGTGTTGATTTCATATTTCTGATCATTTGATGTTGACGCTGAGTAGTCTGAGAGACGTCCTGCTTTAAAGTTGAAAATCCTTGTTATAAACAGTGACAGTGGAGCCTCACACTCTCAGACATGCTGGATATAAACACATGGCAGCAGAAACCATGTGATCCAGTGTTCCCATGGAGAGTCGGGAGCAGGAATCCAGAATATGTCCGGCTGTGGGAGGTCTGGGAACTTTCTCCCAAACATGGACAGCTGGGGCACCAACAGCCTCCTCCTGTTTCAGCCTCTCGTATCAGTGGCCATGGCTGCTGAAGCTCTGCTGCTCCCACAAGATGAAGCAGTGTCACATTATCATATTATCATAATGTATCCCACATGTCAATTAATCACTTTAGAGGTCTAAACCTTCACCAGCAGCTGAAACTCGTATTCATGAGTACAGCCACTGATTTTGTGGACAAATTCATGACTTATGAATGAAGCTGAATTCATATTTGTGAGTAAAGAGGCGACAGTGTGGACGACCGGCTCGGCCTCGCTGCCGCTGCTGCGAGTTTGATGCATTAAAAGCGAATATGAAGATAATGTCACGAGACGTTGTCGCTTCTTCTTCATCTGAAACCTGACCCAGCCTTCTGTTTCTTTCCTCTGCAGTCGCTCCAGTCTGAATGCTACATTTGAGGACACGTTTCCTCTGAACTGTGACCCGTACGTCAGCATGCCGCCGCCGCCCGGCACCCGGACCCAACGCAACACGTCCTCCGGCTCCATCGACCGCTCCCAGGCCAACATCGTCAGGGTGTCCGCACTCTAGAGTACGACGCCCTCCTCCAACACGGAAACACAACCCCCCAGCAGGAGGACGGCGGGCGGTCGGGCATCGGGGGGGTCGGAGGTCGGCGGCCCTGGTCCTCCACAGACTCTGAGGGCGTGGGTTTGGATCACTTGTCCACGACAGAAGTGACGGTTAGCGACCGTTTCCATGAGGGAAGCGTCCTTCTGTACGCACTCAAACTCAGCTAACGCCTTCTTGGAGTGCTTTTGTTTTCCTTCCGTCTTCTAGGGAGGATTTCTATTCCAGCAGTGGAACATCTGAGAAGAGAAAACGGTCGTTTAGCTGATGACTGAAAACCCTCACCACTGCTGTTTGTCTCTGAATTTGAAGTCTTATGTCACAAAGAAAGCCGACACTAACAGATATTTTTAGATTGGGGTGTAAAGGAAATGTCACATATTTTGGGAAGTACACTGTTAACCATCTAACCAGAGGTACATGCACATAGTGTAGCTTAGCACAAACACTGGAAGCAGGGGGAAACTGCTAGCCCAGCTCCATCAATAGAAAAAAAACACCTTTTCAACAACGGATTTACAAGTTGTATCTTGTTAGCTAAAATGCTAGTCATCAATTAATTCAAGAGCTAACAGTAAGGCCTAGAAGCTAACGGAACTAGCTGGAATGTAAAGCTACCTTCCTTCATTCTTTGTCTCCACATTTTGCATTAAAGAAAAAGATGTTATTGGAATGATTCAGCCATAAGAGAAAAGTAGTGTCAGGACATAAAGACTGAGGGCTAAGCTAACTGTCTTCCAGAGCTAACAGCTCCTAAAAACTACAATATCTAATTTTCTATTTCTACTTGTGTGAAATAAACATGTTCAAACACAAGAAGATAGTTTAGAAGTTGTTATAGGGCTTTTTGTTCCCTTAGCATTAGCTTTCACTTAGCGGGGCTAGCAGTAAGCTTGTCTGTAGCCGTGATTCAGGATAATCACACTTTGTGTTTCCACAGTTTTCTCACATTTCTAATGCTCTTAAAACACATTAAAGGAACTGGTTATGTGGTTTCGAGTTTAAAAAACCAAACAAAAACAAAATGTAAAATAGTTTGTTTCTACATAAATTAGTTCCATCATGACAGACATAAAAGTCTCTCAGAAAATAACAATCCAATGAGTTTGTATTTTCACGACATTGTTTCGACCTTGGAACTGAACTGTGGCTTTTACTTTGCAAACCTTCAGAGTAAAAGCTTCTGCAGCATTACAAGGTTGAGTGCTCACTATTTTAGAATTATGTATAAACTTAAGAATTCAAGTCATATTTAAAGCAACAAAAGAAATAGAGGATTTAAAAAACAATTTTAAAAGACAGTTTAGTTCCTGGGAGAGTAGTCAAGGTTAGAAAATATAATTAAACAGGAAACTTTATGAATTCAAGGGTTTAACCCCATAACATGGGTTAGGGATAGGGTTAACATAAGTTAGGGTTAACATGGGTTAGGGATAGGGTTAACATAAGTTAGGGTTAACATGGGATAGGGATAGGGTTAACATAAGTTAGGGTTAACATGGGATAGGGATAGGGTTAACATAAGTTAGGGTTAACATGGGATAGGGATAGGGTTAACATAAGTTAGGGTTAACATGGGTTAGGGATAGGGTTAACATAAGTTAGGGTTAACATGGGATAGGGATAGGGTTAACATAAGTTAGGGTTAACATGGGTTAGGGATAGGGTTAACATAAGTTAGGGTTAACATGGGATAGGGATAGGGTTAACATAAGTTAGGGTTAACATGGGATAGGGATAGGGTTAACATAAGTTAGGGTTAACATGGGATAGGGATAGGGTTAACATAAGTTAGGGTTAACATGGGTTAAGGGATAGGGTTAACATAAGTTAGGGTTAACATGGGATAGGGATAGGGTTAACATAAGTTAGGGTTAACATGGGTTAGGGATAGGGTTAACATAAGTTAGGGTTAACATGGGATAGGGATAGGGTTAACATAAGTTAGGGTTAACATGGGTTAGGGATAGGGTTAACATAAGTTAGGGTTAACATGGGATAGGGATAGGGTTAACATAAGTTAGGGTTAACATGGGTTAGGGATAGGGTTAACATGGGTTAGGGTTAACATGGGTTAGGGATAGGGTTAACATGGGTTAGGGTTAACATGGGTTAGGGTTAACATGGGTTAGAGTTAACATGGGATAGGGTTAACATGGGTTAGGGTTAAAATGGGTTAGGGTTAACATGGGTTAGAGTTAACATGGGATAGGGTTAACATGGGTTAGAGTTAACATGGGATAGGGTTAACATGGGTTAGGGTTAACATGGGTTAGGGTTAACATGGGTTAGGGTTAACATGGGTTAGGGATAGGGTTAACATGGGTTAGGGTTAACATGGGTTAGGGTTAACATGGGATAGGGTTAACATGGGTTAGGGTTAACATGGGATAGGTTTAACATGGGATAGGGTTAACATGGGATAGGGTTAACATGGGTTAGGGTTAACATGGGTTAGGGATAGGGTTAACATGGGTTAGGGTTAACATGGGTTAGGGTTAACATGGGTTAGGGTTAACATAAGTTAGGGTTAACATGGGTTAGGGTTAACATGGGTTAGGGATAGGGTTAACATGGGTTAGGGTTAACATAAGTTAGGGTTAACATGGGTTAGGGTTAACATGGGTTAGGGATAGGGTTAACATGGGTTAGGGTTAACATAAGTTAGGGTTAACATGGGTTAGGGTTAACATGGGTTAGGGATAGGGTTAACATGGGTTAGGGTTAACATGGGATAGGGTTAACATGGGTTAGAGTTAACATGGGTTAGCGTTAACATGGGATAGGGTTAACATGGGATAGGGTTAACATGGGTTAGGGTTAACATAAGTTAGGGTTAACATGGGTTAGGGTTAACATGGGATAGGGTTAACATAAGTTAGGGTTAACATGGGTTAGAGTTAACATGGGTTAGAGTTAACATGGGTTAGCGTTAACATGGGATAGGGTTAACATGGGTTAGAGTTAACATGGGTTAGAGTTAACATGGGTTAGCGTTAACATGGGATAGGGTTAACATGGGTTAGGGTTAACATGGGATAGGTTTAACATGGGATAGGGTTAACATGGGATAGGGTTAACATGGGTTAGGGTTAACATGGGTTAGGGATAGGGTTAACATGGGTTAGGGTTAACATGGGTTAGGGTTAACATGGGTTAGGGTTAACATAAGTTAGGGTTAACATGGGTTAGGGTTAACATGGGTTAGGGATAGGGTTAACATGGGTTAGGGTTAACATAAGTTAGGGTTAACATGGGTTAGGGTTAACATGGGTTAGGGATAGGGTTAACATGGGTTAGGGTTAACATAAGTTAGGGTTAACATGGGTTAGGGTTAACATGGGTTAGGGATAGGGTTAACATGGGTTAGGGTTAACATGGGATAGGGTTAACATGGGTTAGAGTTAACATGGGTTAGCGTTAACATGGGATAGGGTTAACATGGGTTAGAGTTAACATGGGATAGGGTTAACATGGGATAGGGTTAACATAAGTTAGGGTTAACATGGGTTAGGGTTAACATGGGATAGGGTTAACATAAGTTAGGGTTAACATGGGTTAGGGTTAACATGGGTTAGGGTTAACATGGGATAGGGTTAACATGGGTTAGAGTTAACATGGGTTAGCGTTAACATGGGATAGGGTTAACATGGGTTGGAGTTAACATGGGATAGGGTTAACATGGGTTAGGGTTAACATGGGTTAGGGTTAACATGGGTTAGGGTTAACATGGGTTAGGGTTAACATGGGATAGGGTTAACATGGGTTAGGGTTAACATGGGTTAGGGTTAACATGGGTTAGGGTTAACATGGGATAGGGTTAACATGGGTTAGGGTTAACATGGGTTAGGGTTAACATGGGTTAGGGTTAACATGGGATAGGGTTAACATGGGTTAGAGTTAACATGGGATAGGGTTAACATGGGTTAGGGTTAACATGGGTTAGGGTTAACATGGGATAGGGTTAACATGGGTAGAGTTACATGGGATAGGGTTAACATGGGTTAGGGTTAACATGGGTTAGGGTTAACATGGGATAGGGTTAACATGGGTTAGGGTTAACATGGGTTAGGGTTAACATGGGATAGGGTTAACATGGGTTAGGGTTAACATGGGTTAGGGTTAACATGGGTTAGGGTTAACATGGGATAGGGTTAACATGGGTTAGGGTTAACATGGGTTAGGGTTAACATGGGTGAGACGAGACCGGCTGCTGTGACTTCAAACTCTGATGTCAATTTGTGACAAAAGATAAATAGTTTTTAGTCTTTGCATCTTTTATTTGTTTCTTTGTTGTTGTTCTTTTCTTAACTTAACGTTACTTTCTATGACAGATTCTGGGACGTCTCGGTACGATTTGCACATCGGACATTGTGCTGTATTTAATATAACTATCATCATAAATCATTAATAAAATCAGGCGGCAGGTGAAATGTTCAGAATTATTGCGTAATCTGAACCCAAACTAAGTAACGGACAGACATCATCACGGAACACTTTTAAAGATACCTTTATAATTATAATTATAAATACGTAATAGCTGTAACAATAAATGTGAGCAGTTCAACATTTGGGAAAAACTCTGATTGTTTAGATGGATATCAACGCCTAGTTTAGCGCTTGTAAATAGTTCCAGAACTTCCTCTTGAACCACAAAATGCTGTAAACAAGTGCATATAACTTATTGACAGGTTAGTTATGTGCGTTTTGACTACCTTAGCGACCTCTGCCAGGGATATGGGTGAAACCACCCCAAAGTCTTCTGGCGCTGCCCCCTCTCCGGGGGACATGTTGGCCGGGTTTAGGAGTTCCTCAAAGTGCTCTTTCCACCGCCCGACGATGTCCCCAGTCCGGGTCAGCAGTTCCCCCCCCCTGCTGAGAACAGCCTGGGGTAGACCCTGCTTTCCCTTCCTGAGCCGTCGGATGGTTTGCCAGAACTTCCTTGAGGCCAACCGAAAGTCCTTCTCCATGGCCTCCCCGAACTCCTCCCATGCCCGAGTTTTAGCCTCCGCGACCATCGCCGCTGCAGCCCTTCTGGCCCGCCGGTACCCGTCAGCTGCTTCAGGAGACCCCTGGGCCAGCCAGGCCCGAAAGGCCTCCTTCTTCAGTTTGACGGCTACCCTCACCCCCGGTGTCCACCACCGGGTTCTAGGGTTGCCGCCACGACAGGCACCGATGACCTTCCGGCCACAGCCCCGAGCAGCCGCGTCCACAATAGAGGCTTTGAACAAGGTCCACTCGGATTCCATGTCCCCAGCCTCCCTCGGGATTTGTGAGAAGTTCTTCCGGAGGTGGGAGTTGAAGACCTCCCGGACAGGATCCTCTGCCAGACGTTCCCAGTTCACCCTCACTACACGTTTGGGCTTGCCAGGTCTCTCTAGCCGAGTCCCCCGCCATCTGATCCAACTCACCACCAGGTGGTGATCAGTTGACAGCTCTGCTCCTCTCTTCACCCGAGTGTCCAAGACATACGGCCGCAGATCAGATGATACGATTACAAAGTCGATCATTGATCTCCGGCCTAAGGTGTTCTGGTACCAGGTACACTTATGAGCCAGCTTATGTTCGAACATGGTGTTCGTTATGGACAAACTGTGGCGAGCCCAACTATATCTAGCTGGTACCGCTCCACCTCCTGCACCAGCTCCGGCTCTTTCCCCGCTAGTGAGCTCCTCCTCCTCCTGGTTTAATAAGAAGCTCGTCCTCCTCCTGTTTTAATAAGAAGCTCGTCCTCCTCCTGTTTTAATAAGAAGCTCGTCCTCCTCCTGTTTTAATTAGAAGCTCCTCCTCCTGGTTTAATTAGAAGCTCCTCCTCATTCTCCTGGTTTAATAAGAAGCTCGTCCTCCTCCTGTTTTAATTAGAAGCTCCTCCTCATTCTCCTGGTTCAATAAGAAGCTCCTCCTCCTCCTGTTTTAATTAGAAGCTCTTCCTCCTGGTTTAATAAGAAGCTCCTCCTCCTTCTGGTTTAATAACGATGTCTTTAAAGGATTTGATTTTGATTTATTTACGCTTGAGTTGTATGAAAAAAACAATTAATTAATGAGGGAAATATTGAAAAAGAAAAGCTTCCATGGTTTTTTGAGTAAATAAAATAAAACATTGTCCTTTTGGACAACCTCCTCCTCCTCCTTGTTTAATAAGAAGCTCGTCCTCCTTCTGGTTTAATTAGAAGCTCCTCCTCCTGTTTTAATTAGAAGCTCCTCCTCCTAGTTTAATTAGAAGCTCCTCCTCATTCTCCTGGTTCAATAAGAAGCTCATCCTCCTCCTGTTTTAATTAGAAGCTCCTCCTCCTGGTTTAATTAGAAGCTCCTCCTCCTGTTTTAATAAGAAGCTCCTCCATCTCATGGTTTAATTAGAAGCTCTTCCTCCTGGTTTAATAAGAAGCTCCTCCTCCTTCTGGTTTAATAAGAAGCTCCTCCTCATCCTGGTTTAATAAGAAGCTCCTCCTCATTATCCTGGTTTAATTAGAAGCTCCTCCTCATTATCCTGGTTTAATTAGAAGCTCCTCCTCATTCTCCTGGTTCAATAAGAAGCTCATCCTCCTCCTGTTTTAATTAGAAGCTCCTCCTCCTGGTTTAATTAGAAGCTCCTCCTCCTGTTTTAATAAGAAGCTCCTCCTCCTCATGGTTTAATTAGAAGCTCTTCCTCCTGGTTTAATAAGAAGCTCCTCCTCCTTCTGGTTTAATAAGAAGCTCCTCCTCATCCTGGTTTAATAAGAAGCTCCTCCTCATTATCCTGGTTTAATTAGAAGCTCCTCCTCATTATCCTGGTTTAATTAGAAGCTCCTCCTCATTCTCCTGGTTTAATAAGAAGCTCCTCCTCCTCCTGTTTTAATTAGAAGCTCCTCCTCCTCCTCCTGGTTTAATAAGAAGCTCCTCCTCCTCCTGTTTTAATTAGAAGCTCCTCCTCCTCCTGTTTTAATTAGAAGCTCTTCCTCCTAGTTTAATTAGAAGCTCCTCCTCATTCTCCTGGTTCAATAAGAAGCTCCTCCTCCTCCTGTTTTAATTAGAAGCTCCTCCTCCTGGTTTAATTAGAAGCTCCTCCTCATTCTCCTGGTTTAATAAGAAGCTCCTCCTCCTCCTGTTTTAATTAGAAGCTCCTCCTCATTCTCCTGGTTCAATAAGAAGCTCCTCCTGTTTTAATAAGAAGCTCCTCCTCCTCCTGGTTTAATTAGAAGCTCCTCCTCATTCTCCTGGTTTAATAAGAAGCTCCTCCTCCTCCTGGTTTAATTAGAAAAGTTCCGTAAACCGCTTTATCCTTGATTAGAACTCATGTCCCTGAGGGACACCTCTAGAACATCTTGGTGGGTCATGTGACAGGTCATGTGATTTTGTGTTGCCATAACACATTTCCAAGATGTCTGCTCACAAATAGCTCAATTTAAAAAGCTTGTTTTTGGTTGCTAAAGGTAAGATTCACCCATTTAAGAATTATAATGTGTACATAATATGTCCTTTATTATATTGAACAAACTGATCAGATAAATATCGTTGTGACACATACGTCACATCTAATGTGACATATAATTATGATCTGTTAATTGGGCTGATTCAATGATATGTAGCCAATATATTTATAGTGTTTAATTCAAAGCATATTAAAACAAATGTAAACAAAACAGTCCTGTTATATTAATTAAATTATTAATAAAAAAAGTTTAACATTAAAGCCCAAATGTGATGTACATGTAACATTTCAGATATTTGACACTAATTTCAAAACAATGTCAGAGATGTGTTCTATTAGGTCTATTGAATCTGTTTTATGTCCCCATCATTTGACTTCTTATGGGTTAATAAGAAGCTCCTCCTCCTGGTTTGATATGAAGCTCCTCCTCCTCCTGGTTTGATATGAAGCTCCTCCTCCTCCTGGTTTGATATGAAGCTCTTCCTCCTCCTGGTTTGATATGAAGCTCCTCCTCTTCCTGGTTTGATATGACGCTACTCCTCCTGGTTTGATATGAAGCTCCTCCTCCTCCTGGTTATGATCAGAAGCTCCTCCTCTTCCTGGTTTGATATGAAGCTCCTCCTCCTGGTTTGATATGAAGCTCCTCCTTCTCCTGGTTTGATATGAAGCTCCTCCTCCTGGTTTGATATGAAGCTTCTCCTCTTCCTGGTTTGATATGAAGCTCCTCCTTCTCCTGGTTTGATATGAAGCTCCTCCTCCTCCTGGTTTGATATGAAGCTCCTCCTCCTCCTGGTTTGATATGAAGCTCTTCCTCCTCCTGGTTTGATATGAAGCTCCTCCTCTTCCTGGTTTGATATGACGCTACTCCTCCTGGTTTGATATGAAGCTCCTCCTCCTCCTGGTTATGATCAGAAGCTCCTCCTCTTCCTGGTTTGATATGAAGCTCTTCCTCCTGGTTTGATATGAAGCTCCTCCTTCTCCTGGTTTGATATGAAGCTCCTCCTCCTCCTGGTTTGATATGAAGCTTCTCCTCTTCCTGGTTTGATATGAAGCTCCTCCTTCTCCTGGTTTGATATGAAGCTCCTCCTCCTCCTGGTTTGATATGAAGCTCCTCCTC
>NC_046988.1:17181606-17189106 GCF_009769545.1 Cyclopterus lumpus
GTGTAGTAGTCGTGTAGTAGTCGTGTAGTAGTCGTGTAGTAGTCGTGTAGTAGTCGTGTAGTTGTCGTGTAGTAGTCGTGTAGTAGTCGTGTAGTAGTCGTGTAGTAGTCGTGTAGTTGTCGTGTAGTAGTCGTGTAGTAGTCGTGTAGTTGTCGTGTAGTAGTCGTGTAGTAGTCGTGTAGTAGTCGTGTAGTTGTCTTGTAGTAGTCGTGTAGTAGTCGTGTAGTTGTCGTGTAGTTGTCGTGTAGTAGTCGTGTAGTTGTTGTGTAGTAGTCGTGTAGTAGTCGTGTAGTAGTCGTGTAGTTGTCGTGTAGCAGTCGTGTAGTAGTCGTGTAGTAGTTATTGTGTAGTAGTCGTGTAGTAGTCGTGTAGTAGTCGTGTAGTAGTTATTGTGTAGCAGTCGTGTAGTAGTCGTGTAGTAGTTATTGTGTAGTAGTCGTGTAGCTGTCGTGTAGTAGTCGTGTAGTAGTCGTGTAGTTATTGTGTAGTAGTCGTGTAGTTGTCGTGTAGTTGTCGTGTAGTTGTTGTGTAGTAGTCGTGTAGCAGTCGTGTAGCTGTCGTGTAGTAGTCGTGTAGTAGTCGTGTAGTTGTCGTGTAGTTGTCGTGTAGTAGTCGTGTAGTTGTCGTGTAGTAGTCGTGTAGTAGTCGTGTAGTAGTCGTGTAGTAGTCGTGTAGTAGTCGTGTAGTAGTTATTGTGTAGTAGTCGTGTAGTTGTCGTGTAGTAGTCGTGTAGTAGTCGTGTAGTAGTCGTGTAGTAGTCGTGTAGTAGTTATTGTGTAGTAGTCGTGTAGTTGTCGTGTAGTTGTCGTGTAGTAGTCGTGTAGTTGTCGTGTAGTAGTCGTGTAGTAGTCGTGTAGTAGTCGTGTAGTAGTCGTGTAGTAGTTATTGTGTAGTAGTCGTGTAGTTGTCGTGTAGTAGTCGTGTAGTAGTTATTGTGTAGTAGTCGTGTAGTTGTCGTGTAGTAGTCGTGTAGTTGTCGTGTAGTAGTCGTGTAGCTGTCGTGTAGTAGTTGTGTAGTTGTCGTGTAGTTGTCGTGTAGTAGTCGTGTAGTAGTCGTGTAGTAGTCGTGTAGTAGTTATTGTGTAGTAGTCGTGTAGTTGTCGTGTAGTAGTCGTGTAGCTGTCGTGTAGTAGTTGTGTAGTTGTCGTGTAGTTGTCGTGTAGTTGTCGTGTAGTTGTCGTGTAGTTGTCGTGTATTAGTCGTGTAGTTGTCGTGTAGTAGTGGTGTAGTTGTCGTGTAGTAGTCGTGTAGTAGTCGTGTAGTAGTCGTGTAGTAGTCGTGTAGTTGTCGTGTAGTTGTCGTGTATTAGTCGTGTAGTTGTCGTGTAGTAGTGGTGTAGTAGTGGTGTAGTAGTCGTGTAGTAGTCGTGTAGTAGTCGTGTAGTAGTTGTGTAGTAGTTGTGTAGTAGTTATTGTGTAGTAGTCGTGTAGTAGTCGTGTAGTAGTTGTGTAGTAGTTGTGTAGTAGTTGTGTAGTAGTTATTGTGTAGTAGTGGTGTAGTTGTCGTGTAGTAGTCGTGTAGTAGTTGTGTAGTAGTTATTGTGTAGTAGTGGTGTAGTTGTCGTGTAGTAGTCGTGTAGTAGTCGTGTAGTAGTCGTGTAGTAGTCGTGTAGTAGTCGTGTAGTTGTCGTGTAGTAGTCGTGTAGTAGTCGTGTAGTTGTCGTGTAGTAGTCGTGTAGTAGTCGTGTAGTAGTCGTGTAGTAGTCGTGTAGTAGTCGTGTAGTTGTCGTGTAGTTGTCGTGTAGTAGTCGTGTAGTAGTCGTGTAGTTGTCGTGTAGTTGTCGTGTAGTTGTCGTGTAGTAGTCGTGTAGTTGTCGTGTAGTTGTCGTGTAGTAGTCGTGGTGTAGTTGTGTAGTAGTTGTGTAGTAGTAGTTGTGTAGTAGTAGTTGTGTAGTTGTTGTGTAGTTGTCGTGGTGTAGTTGTGTAGTAGTTGTGTAGTAGTAGTTGTGTAGTGGTAGTCGTGTAGTAGTCGTGTAGTAGTCGTGTAGTAGTCGTGTAGTAGTCGTGGTGTAGTTGTGTAGTAGTTGTGTAGTAGTAGTTGTGTAGTTGTTGTGTAGTTGTCGTGGTGTAGTTGTGTAGTAGTTGTGTAGTAGTAGTTGTGTAGTAGTAGTCGTGTAGTAGTCGTGTAGTAGTCGTGGTGTAGTTGTGTAGTAGTTGTGTAGTAGTAGTTGTGTAGTAGTTGTCGTGTAGTAGTCGTGTAGTTGTCGTGTAGTAGTCGTGTAGTTGTCGTGTAGCAGTCGTGTAGTAGTTATTGTGTAGTAGTCGTGTAGTTGTCGTGTAGTAGTCGTGTAGTTGTCGTGTAGTAGTTATTGTGTAGTAGTCGTGTAGTAGTCGTGTAGTAGTCGTGTAGTTGTCGTGTAGCAGTCGTGTAGTAGTTATTGTGTAGTAGTCGTGTAGTAGTCGTGTAGTAGTCGTGTAGTTGTCGTGTAGCAGTCGTGTAGTAGTCGTGTAGTAGTTATTGTGTAGTAGTCGTGTAGTAGTCGTGTAGTAGTCGTGTAGTAGTTATTGTGTAGTAGTCGTGTAGTAGTCGTGTAGTAGTTATTGTGTAGTAGTCGTGTAGTAGTCGTGTAGTAGTCGTGTAGTAGTTATTGTGTAGTAGTCGTGTAGTAGTCGTGTAGTAGTCGTGTAGTAGTCGTGTAGTTGTCGTGTAGTTGTCGTGTAGTAGTCGTGTAGTAGTCGTGTAGTAGTTATTGTGTAGTAGTCGTGTAGTTGTCGTGTAGCTGTCGTGTAGTAGTTGTGTAGTTGTCGTGTAGTAGTCGTGTAGTAGTCGTGTAGTAGTCGTGTAGTAGTCGTGTAGTTGTCGTGTAGTAGTCGTGTAGTAGTCGTGTAGTAGTCGTGTAGTAGTCGTGTAGTAGTCGTGTAGTTGTCGTGTAGTAGTCGTGTAGTTGTCGTGTAGTTGTCGTGTAGTAGTCGTGTAGTTGTCGTGTAGTAGTCGTGTAGTAGTCGTGTAGTTGTCGTGTAGTTGTCGTGTAGTAGTCGTGTAGTAGTCGTGTAGTAGTCGTGTAGTAGTTATTGTGTAGTAGTCGTGTAGTTGTCGTGTAGTAGTTGTGTAGTAGTCGTGTAGTAGTTGTGTAGTTGTCGTGTAGTAGTCGTGTAGTAGTCGTGTAGTAGTCGTGTAGTTGTCGTGTAGTAGTCGTGTAGTTGTCGTGTAGTTGTCGTGTAGTAGTCGTGTAGTAGTCGTGTAGTAGTCGTGTAGTTGTCGTGTAGTTGTCGTGTATTAGTCGTGTAGTTGTCGTGTAGTAGTGGTGTAGTTGTCGTGTAGTTGTCGTGTAGTTGTCGTGTATTAGTCGTGTAGTTGTCGTGTAGTAGTCGTGTAGTAGTCGTGTAGTTGTCGTGTAGTTGTCGTGTAGTAGTGGTGTAGTTGTCGTGTAGTTGTCGTGTAGTAGTGGTGTAGTTGTCGTGTAGTTGTCGTGTAGTAGTCGTGTAGTTGTCGTGTAGTTGTCGTGTATTAGTCGTGTAGTTGTCGTGTAGTAGTGGTGTAGTAGTCGTGTAGTAGTCGTGTAGTAGTTATTGTGTAGTAGTGGTGTAGTTGTTGTGTATTAGTCGTGTAGTTGTCGTGTAGTAGTGGTGTAGTAGAGGTGTAGTAGTCGTGTAGTAGTCGTGTAGTAGTCGTGTAGTAGTTGTGTAGTAGTTGTGTAGTAGTTATTGTGTAGTAGTGGTGTAGTTGTCGTGTAGTAGTCGTGTAGTAGTTGTGTAGTAGTTATTGTGTAGTAGTGGTGTAGTTGTCGTGTAGTAGTCGTGTAGTAGTTGTGTAGTTGTCGTGTAGTAGTCGTGTATTAGTCGTGTAGTAGTCTTGTAGTTGTCGTGTAGTAGTGGTGTAGTTGTCGTGTAGTTGTCGTGTAGTAGTCGTGTAGTAGTCGTGTAGTTGTCGTGTATTAGTCGTGTAGTAGTCTTGTAGTTGTCGTGTAGTAGTCGTGTAGTAGTCGTGTAGTTGTCGTGTAGTTGTCGTGTAGTTGTCGTGTAGTAGTCGTGTAGTAGTCGTGTAGTTGTCGTGTAGTTGTCGTGTAGTTGTCGTGTAGTTGTCGTGTAGTAGTCGTGGTGTAGTTGTGTAGTAGTTGTGTAGTTGTGTAGTAGTTGTGTAGTAGTAGTTGTGTAGTAGTAGTCGTGTAGTAGTCGTGTAGTAGTCGTGTAGTAGTCGTGTAGTTGTCGTGTAGTAGTCGTGTAGTTGTCGTGTAGTAGTCGTGTAGTTGTCGTGTAGTTGTCGTGTAGTAGTCGTGTAGTAGTCGTGTAGTAGTCGTGTAGTAGTCGTGTAGTTGTCGTGTAGTAGTCGTGTAGTTGTCGTGTAGTAGTCGTGTAGTTGTCGTGTAGTTGTCGTGTAGTAGTCGTGGTGTAGTTGTGTAGTAGTTGTGTAGTAGTAGTTGTGTAGTAGTAGTTGTGTAGTAGTAGTTGTGTAGTTGTTGTGTAGTTGTCGTGGTGTAGTTGTGTAGTAGTTGTGTAGTAGTAGTTGTGTAGTGGTAGTCGTGTAGTAGTCGTGTAGTAGTCGTGGTGTAGTTGTGTAGTAGTTGTGTAGTAGTAGTTGTGTAGTTGTTGTGTAGTTGTCGTGGTGTAGTTGTGTAGTAGTTGTGTAGTAGTAGTTGTGTAGTAGTAGTCGTGTAGTAGTCGTGTAGTAGTCGTGGTGTAGTTGTGTAGTAGTTGTGTAGTAGTAGTTGTGTAGTAGTAGTTGTGTAGTTGTTGTGTAGTTGTCGTGGTGTCAGTCTCTCAGGAAAACAGATCTGATCCCAGAGCAGCGATCCGTTCATTTCTCACATTTCTGTTTATTCTTAGAGACGAGTTGGAAACTGAACTCTGCAGCTGCTCGTCTCTGATTGGTCCGTTAAATACTCTCCAAATACTCACTTAATACTCACCAAATACTCACCAAATACTCACTTAATACTCACCAAATACTCACCAAATACTCACTTAATACTCACCAAATACTCACCAAATAATCACTTAATACTCACCAAATACTCACCAAATAATCACTTAATACTCACCAAATACTCACTTAATACTCACCAAATACTCATTTAATACTCACTTAATACTCACCAAATACTAACTTCATAATCACCAAATACTCTCCAAATAATAACTAATTATTCACATATTTATGTATCTATAAAAGGAGGTGTGTAAACAACAACATAAACAAAAACAGGCTCACCTCGTCGTAGGTCCACACGGCGCTGGCCAGCTCCACACAGAAGATCAGCAGCAGGCTGCAGAAGTACTGGAAGTAGAGAAGAAGAGGAGGATGAGGAGGATGGAGATGAAGAGGATGATGGAGGAGCGTTAGAGTCTTCCTCACGTCCCCAAAGACCCTGAGCACCCCCCCGGCAACCAGACCGCGTATTTCATCATAAAATATAACCTTGCTGGAAGAACTAAATGTGAACCAGACCTCCAGGACCTGGACTCTAGTAGGTTCTGTGTGTGAACCAGACCTCCAGGACCTGGACTCTAGTAGGTTCTGTGTGTGAACCAGACCTCCAGGACCTGGACTCTAGTAGGTTCTGTGTGTGAACCAGACCTCCAGGAGCCCGGACTCTGCTGGGTTCTATATGTGAACCAGATGTCCAGGACCTGGTTTCCCAGCATGCCCTCTGGGAGTCTCTGGTTTCAATGACTCTTATCTCTCCTCTGGAGACACCTGACACCTGGCCACGCCCACTCAGGTGACCGAACCCCTTTAACACCAGTACACAGACTGACCCCGGACTTCAGGTGGATTTAGTTCACCTGCTCGATAAGCTGTTTGTTTGTTTATCCAAGGTGGTCCACTGGTGGTCCATAAGTAGACAGGTGGTCCACAGGTGGTCCACAGGGGGTCCACATGTTGACCCTGTGGTTCTTCTAAAGAAACCCCGTACATGAAAGCAACTCCTGTGTCTTATCTGGTTTATATTTTACAGATTATAAAACAAAACAACATTTAAGACCACGATGTGAAGTGGACCGAACCAGAACTGAACCTACAGACTCCAGGAGCAGGACCTACCCAAGACAGCAGCAGCAGGTTACACCTGAGGGTCCCGCAGTAGCCCACCATGGCCACGATGAAGAGGAAGCAGCACACCGTGATGAGGACGGGGTGGACCGCTGGAGAGTACGTGAGGACGGCAGCTTCCTCCAGCCTGCACACACACTCATTAGAGACCTGGACCTGGTCCACCTGGACCCTGGCTGACTGTGATATCTGGACTCTGGTCTACCTGGAACCTGGGCTGACTGTGATACCTGAATCCTGTCTTACCTTGACTCTGGTTTACATGGAGTCTGGTCCACCTGGACCCTGGTGTGACTGATACTTGGACTCTGATTTACCTGGGCTCTGGTCTGACTGTAAAACCTGGACCCTGGTCTACCTGGACCCTGGTCTGATTGTTCTACCTGGACCCTGGTTTACCTTGACCCTGGTCTGACTGTGATACCATGGACCCTGGTCTGACTGTCTTACATGGACTCTGGTTTACCTGGACCCAGGTCTGACTGTCTTACATGGGCTCTGGTTTACCTGGACCCTGGTCTGATTGTTCTACCTGGACCCTGGTTTGACTCTGATACCTGGACCCTGGTTTACCTGGACCCAGGTCTGAGTGTCTTACATGGACTCTGGTTTACCTGGACCCAGGTCTGACTGTCTTACAATGACTCTGGTTTACCTGGACCCAGGTCTGACTGTCTTACATGGGCTCTGGTTTACCTGGACCCTGGTCTGATTGTTCTACCTGGACCCTGGTTTGACTCTGATACCTGGACCCTGGTTTACCTGGACCCAGGTCTGAGTGTCTTACATGGACTCTGGTTTACCTGGACCCATGTCTGACTGTCTTACAAGGACTCTGGTTTACCTGGACCCAGGTCTGACTGTCTTACATGTACTCTGGTTTACCTGGACCCTGGTCTGATTGTTCTACCTGGACCCTGGTTTACCTGGACCCTGGATTGACTCTGATACCTGGACCCTGGTTTACCTGGACCCAGGTCTGACTGTCTTACATGGACTCTGGTTTACCTGGACCCAGGTCTGACTGTCTTACATGGACTCTGGTTTACCTGGACCCAGGTCTGACTGTCTTACATGGACTCTGGTTTACCTGGACCCTGGTCTGATTGTTCTACCTGGACCCTGGTTTACCTGGACCCTGGATTGACTCTGATACCTGGACCCTGGTTTACCTGGACCCAGGTCTGACTGTCTTACATGGACTCTGGTTTACCTGGACCCAGGTCTGACTGTCTTACATGGACTCTGGTTTACCTGGACCCAGGTCTGATTGTTCTACCTGGACCCTGGTTTGACTCTGATACCTGGACCCTGGTTTACCTGGACCCTGGTTTGACTCTGATACCTGGACCCTGGTTTACCTGGACCCTGGTTTGACTCTGATACCTGGACCCTGGTGTGTGTGAAACTCACCTGGTGTGGGCGGTCAGAGTCAGGACGGTGTTCAAGGAGTCTCTGATCCAGGCTGCTACTCCCAGCACACAGGCTGCCATCAGCTACACACAAATA
>NC_046988.1:17191606-17214106 GCF_009769545.1 Cyclopterus lumpus
TCTAACAGTCCTATGGATCATATCTCTAACAGCCTTATGGATCATATCTCTAACAGCCTTATGGATCATATCTCTAACAGCCTCTGGATCATATCTCTAACAGCCTTATGGATCTAATCTCTAACAGGCTTATGGATCATATCTCTAACAGGCATATGGATCATATCTCTAACAGGCTGATGGATATCTCTATCAGGCGTATGGATCATATCTCTAACAGCCTTATGGATAATATCTCTAACAGCCTTATGGATCATATCTCTAACAGGCTTATGGATCATATCTCTAACAGGCTGATGGATCATATCTCTAACAGCTTTATGGATCATATCTCTAACAGTCCTATGGATCATATCTCTAACAGGCTTATGGATCATATCTCTAACAGTCCTATGGATCATATCTCTAAAAGGCTGATGGATCATATCTCTAACAGGCTGATGGATCATATCTCTAACAGCTTCTGGATCATATCTCTAAAAGGCTGATGGATCATATCTCTAACAGCCTTATGGATCATATCTCTAACAGTCCTATGGATCATATCTCTAACAGCCTTATGGATCATATCTCTAACAGCTTTATGGATCATATCTCTAACAGTCCTATGGATCATATCTCTAACAGTCCTATGGATCATATCTCTAACAGCCTTATGGATCATATCTCTAACAGCCTTATGGATCATATCTCTAACAGCCTTATGGATCATATCTCTAACAGGCTTATGGATCATATCTCTAACAGCCTTATGGATCATATCTCTAAGAGTCCTATGGATCATATCTCTAACAGTCCTTATGGATAATATCTCTAACAGTCCTATGGATCATATCTCTAACAGCCTTATGGATCATATCTCTAACAGTCCTATGGATCATATCTCTAACAGCCTTATGGATCATATCTCTAACAGCCTTATGGATCATATCTCTAACAGGCTGATGGATCATATCTCTAACAGCCTTATGGATCATATCTCTAACAGGCTGATGGATCATATCTCTAACAGCCTGATGGATCATATCTCTAACAGCCTTATGGATCATATCTCTAACAGCCTAATGGATCATATCTCTAACAGTCCTATGGATCATATCTCTAACAGCCGTATGGATCATATCTCTAAGAGCCTTATGGATCATATCTCTAACAGCCTCTGGATCATATATCTAACACCCTTATGGATCATATCTCTAACAGTCCTTATGGATCATATCTCTAACAGCCTTATGGATCATATCTCTAACAGCCTTATGGATCATATCTCTAACAGCCTCTGGATCATATCTCTAACAGCCTTATGGGTCATATCTCTAACAGCCTTATGGATCATATCTCTAACAGCCTGATGGATCATATCTCTAACAGCCTTATGGATCATATCTCTAACAGCCTCTGGATCATATCTCTAACAGCCTTATGGATCATATCTCTAACAGCCTTATGGATCATATCTCTAACAGCCTCTGGATCATATCTCTAACAGCCTTATGGATCATATCTCCCTTATGGAATATGAGCTCCTCTCACCCAGAACAGCAGGTTGAGTGCGTACAGCAGGCAGCGCAGACACCTCACCGCGTCCTCCCGGCTCATGCCGACCGGAGCTCCATGGCGACATGCTCCCTGCCTCGCTGCATTCCGGAGTCCGGGGTCAGGGCTCGTGTTTGTCCGTAAGGAGCTCCGGGAGACGTCCACAACAGGTGGTTCCTTCCTCTCACTCAGCCCCGTCTGGACACCTCCAGACCCATCGCCCTCACGGTAACAACACGGACTCACGCGCGTGCACTTCACTGATGTGACCCCCCCAAAAAAGTGGAAACAAAACAAACTTCCGCTCGTGAGCGCGTGAAGTCCTCACGAACACGCTCCGACGAGAAGAACCCGCAGTGAGTGTGTGGTCACCGGAGCCTGGGGGGGGGTCAGCGGTCCTGGGGGAGGACAGAGGAATGTGTCCGCCTCCAGCCGCAGAGCCGCGATGCGTTCATGGACCCGAAGGACAGGAGGGTTTATACTCATACTTATAGATATAGTGTTTAAGTACACACACTTTTACTACATTAATACACAAACTACATGAGAGATATAGTGTTTAAGTACACACACTTACTACATTAATACATAAACTACATGAGAGATATAGTGTTTAAGTACACACACTTACTACATTAATACACAAACTACATGAGAGATATAGTGTTTAAGTAGACACACTCTTACTGCATTAATACACAAACTACATGAGAGATATAGTGTTTAAGTACACACACTTACTACATTAATACACAAACTACATGAGAGATATAGTATTTAAGTACACACACTTACTACATTAATACATAAACTACATGAGAGATATAGTGTTTAAGTACACACACTTACTACATTAATACATAAACTACATGAGATATATAGTGTTTAAGTACACACACTTACTACATTAATACATAAACTACATGAGAGATATAGTGTTTAAGTACACACACTTACTACATTAATACACAAACTACATGAGAGATATAGTGTTTAAGTACACACACTTACTACATTAATACATAAACTACATGAGAGATATAGTATTTAAGTACACACACTGTTACTATGTGGGGATGAACCTACATATATATATATATATATATATATATATATACTATGATATAGCATTCATATTTGTGCGGCAGACAGCTGTATTGTTATTGTTCCAGTTGAATAAAGAGTCTCTTATTGTGAACTTGTTCCTCAAATAGTCCTCTGAGTGCTGCAGGCTCCTCATCAGAAGGTTCCTCACATGATGGGATTCACATAAAACCCCAAAGCAAACGTCTTCTGATCATTATGAAATCTTCAGAGTATTTTTAAATGACATATGAGAATGGAGGAGAACGTCAAACCAAAAAACTATTTGGAACTCAAGAATTATCGTTGTGATCAAGTTTCTGTGTGGATTAAAAAAACTATTTCACAGAATAATAATAAGATATAATAATGTTATATAATAATAATGTTATTTAGTTTTTTTTTTTTTCTTTTGTATTTATTTGTTCTAACTATTAGAAGCACAACAACCTAAGACCCTTAACTCTACAGAGACTGTATATATATACATATATATGTATATATATATATACATATATATATACCTATATATATATATACACACATATATATATATATACGTATATATATATATGTATATACATATATGTGTATATATACATATATATATATATGTATATATATATACGTATATATATATATGTATATATATATATACATATATATATACATATATATATATGTATATATATATACGTATATATATATATGTATATATATATGTATATACATATATGTGTATATATATACACACATATGTGTATATATACATATATATATATGTATATATATACATATATATATACGTATATATATATGTATATATATATACATATATATACACGTATATATATATGTATATATATATACATATATATATATATATATGTATATATATATATATATATACATACACATACTGACGTGAGTCAAAGGAGGTTTGCTCCCTGGTAGAACCCTCAGACCCGCGACCTAAAGCAAACTTCACGAAAGCTTGAAAGCATATGGCCTTCAACCAATCTGGAAGAATCACGCTTAGTTTGGCGAGATAGTCTTAAAACATATAAAAAGGCTCTCCGTAATGCCAGAGCAGCCTATTACTCATCAGTAATAGAGAAAAATAAGAACAACCCCAGGGTTCTCTTTATCACTGTAGCCAGGCTGACAGAGAGTCACAGCTCTGTGGAGCCGTGTATTCCTATAGACCTCAGTAGTAATGACTTCATGAACTTCTTCAATGAAAAGATTTGAACTATTAGAGGCAAGATTGATGCTCTCTTTCCCTCAACTACTGCCGATCTGTCATCAAGAGGAGTGGCCTTGGAAACGGCTGTATGCCCTGGTGTATATTTGGATAGCTTTTCTCCCATTAACCTAGACCAATTGTCCTCAACGGTTTCTACTTCTAAACCGTCTACCTGTCTCTTAGACCCCATCCCAACGAGGCTGCTTAAAGACGTGTTGCCTTTAATTAGCACCTCTCTGCTGGATATTGTTAATGTGTCTTTGCTAACAGGCCATGTACCACATTCCTTCAAAGTAGCTGTAATTAAACCTCTCCTGAAGAAGACCACTCTTAATCCAGAGGTGTTGGCTAACTACAGACCGATCTCTAACCTTCCCTTCCTCTCTAAGATCCTTGAGAAAGTAGGACTCATCTCAGTACTGGTCTTGTTAGACCTTAGTGATGATAAAGGACTCATCTCTGTACTGGTCTTGTTAGACCTTAGTGCTGATAGAGGACTCATCTCTGTACTGGTCTTGTTAGACCTTAGTGCTGATAGAGGACTCATCTCTATACTGGTCTTGTTAGACCTTAGTGCTGATAGAGGACTCATCTCAGTACTGGTCTTGTTAGACCTTAGTGCTGATAGAGGACTCATCTCCGTACTGGTCTTGTTAGACCTTAGTGCTGATAAAGGACTCATCTCCGTACTGGTCTTGTTAGACCTTAGTGCTGATAAAGGACTCATCTCCGTACTGGTCTTGTTAGACCTTAGTACTGATAAAGGACTCATCTCCGTACTGGTCTTGTTAGACCTTAGTGCTGATAAAGGACTCATCTCTGTACCGGTCTTGTTAGACCTTAGTGCTGATAAAGGACTCATCTCTGTACTGGTCTTGTTAGACCTTAGTACTGATAAAGGACTCATCTCTGTACTGGTCTTGTTAGACCTTAGTACTGATAAAGGACTCATCTCTGTACTGGTCTTGTTAGACCTTAGTGCTGATAAAGGACTCATCTCTGTACTGGTCTTGTTAGACCTTAGTGCTGATAAAGGACTCATCTTCGTACTGGTCTTGTTAGACCGTAGTGCTGATAAAGGACTCATCTCCGTACTGGTCTTGTTAGACCTTAGTGCTGATAAAGGACTCATCTCTGTACTGGTATTATTAGACCTTAGTGCTGATAAAGGACTCGTCTCTGTACTGGTCTTGTTAGACCTTAGTGCTGATAAAGGACTCATCTCCGTACTGGTCTTGTTAGACCTTAGTGCTGATAAAGGACTCATCTCCGTACTGGTCTTGTTAGACCTTAGTGCTGATAAAGGACTCATCTCTGTACTGGTATTATTAGACCTTAGTGCTGATAAAGGACTCATCTCTGTACTGGTCTTGTTAGACCTTAGTGCTGATAAAGGACTCATCTCCGTACTGGTCTTGTTAGACCTTAGTGCTGATAAAGGACTCATCTCTGTACTGGTCTTATTAGACCTTAGTGCTGCGTTCGACACCATTGATCATGACATCCTATTACAGAGACTGGATCAGTCGATTGGCATTTCAGGTACCGCACTAAGTTGGTTTAAATCCTATTTATCAGATCGATCTCAGTTTGTATTTGTAAACGATGAAGCCTCAATGACCACCAGCGTTAATCACGGAGTTCCACAAGGTTCTGTGCTTGGACCAATTTTATTTACCTTATATATGCTTTATCAGAAAACACTCCATAAACTTTCATTGCTATGCAGACGATACTCAATTATATCTATGGATCAAACCAGAGGAGACCAACCAGCTCGCTAAAATTCAAGAATGTCTTAAAGACATAAAAACATGGATGACCTGCAACTTCCTGATGTTAAACTCAGACAAAACTGAAGTTATTTACTGGCCCTGAACATCTCAGAGATCAATTATCTGGTGATGTGGTTTCTGTAGATGGCATTGCCCTGGCATCCAACACCACTGTAAAGAATCTCTAGTTATCTTTGACCCAGACTTGTCCTTTAACTCCACGTTAAGCAAATCTCAAGGACTGCATTTTATCATCTACGTAACATTTAAAAAATCAGGCTCATCTTGTCCCAAAAAGATGCAAAAAAGCTGGTTCACGCGTTTGTTACTTCCAGACTAGATTACTGCAACTCCTTATTATCAGGCTGCCCTAATAAGTCTCTTAAGTCCCTCCAGTTGATCCAGAATGCTGCAGCTCGTGTACTCACAAAAACTAAGAAAAGAGATCACATGACTCCTGTATTAGCTGCTCTGCACTGGCTCCCTGTAAAATCAAGAATCACATTTAAAATTCTTCTCCTCACCTACAAAGCCTTGATTGGTGATGCACCATCATATCTTAAGGAGCTTGTAGTACCATATTGCCCCACTAGAGAGCTGCTCACTAAATGCGGGGCTACTTGTGGTTCCTAGAGTCCTAAAAAGTAGGATGGGAGCCAGAGCCTTCAGTTATCAAGCTCCTCTTTTATGGAACCAGCTTCCACTTTCAGTCCTTTGATGACATAACAAAATAAATAATAATAAAAACATACGGTGGACTGATTTTAGGCTTTTTCTTACAAAAGAAACGAGCTTCCGCACGTGTCGAACTGCAACTCCCAGAAGCCTTCAGTTCTGCGGACGCGAACCACTGCCGTTTGAGTTCCAACCAATCAGAACACCTGCAGCTCCACGCGTCATCAGCTCCGATGACCTCAATTTCTCAGCGTATTTTTTTCCTGAGACAACAGCGGCTCGCGGCGCCATTTTGAAAGAAGAAGATTGTTCCATAAAACGCCCAAAAAGTGTAAAAGCTGCAGCGATGTTGTACCTGGAGGACTACCTGGAGAGTGAGTACGGCGCGATGACTCGGCCATGGCCGCCGTCGGGTCGCCTTTTGTGCGTTAAATGTGTGTAATTTGTGGGCTCGTGCGGCTCTGGCCGTTAGCTTAGCTTCACCGTGTTAGCTTAGCTTCACCGTGTCGTCTTCTCCCGCAGTGATCGAGCAGCTGCCCATGGACCTCCGGGATCGGTTCACGGAGATGCGGGAGATGGACCTGCAGGTGCAGAGTACGTACATCGGCCCCCCGTGGGGTCAGAGGACCGGTGTTAAACCCGGTTACTGGCAGTGAGTCGGACGCAGTTAACACGGGAGCGTTTATCTGCGGAACACCTCCTGCTGATAACCCGAGTTACATTAACACACGTGTCACTTCCTCTATTAATCACAGTTTAGAGCTCACGCTGATCTGTGGCTTTAATGACCCGGATGTAAAGCAGTCATTAACAATGAACACAATCATAACATTTATCTATTTACATATTAGGGAAATATATATTTTGGATGTTTGTTGTGCGGATGACTCTTTAACCCTTTGCTGTCTTTTTATCACTATTGTCCTGCAACAACAACAAGTTGTGTAAGAGTTTATGATCAATAAGTTGACATGTGTAAGAGTTTATGAGCAATAAGTTGACATGTGTAAGAGTTTATGAGCAATAAGTTGACATGTGTAGGAGTTTATGAGCAATAAGTTGACATGTGTAAGAGTTTATGAGCAATAAGTTGACATGTGTAGGAGTTTATGAGCAATACGTTGACGTGTGCAGACGTTTATGAGCAATAAGTTGACGTGTGCAGGAATTTATGAGCAATAAGTTGACGTGTGAAGACGTTTATGAGCAATAAGTTGACGTGTGCAGGAATTTATGAGCAATAAGTTGACGTGCAGGAATTTATGAGCAATAAGTTGACGTGCAGGAATTTATGAGCAATAAGTTGATGTGTGCAGACGTTTATGAGCAATAAGTTGACGTGTGCAGACGTTTATGAGCAATAAGTTGACGTGTGCAGACGTTTATGAGCAATAAGTTGACGTGTGCAGGAATTTATGAGCAATAAGTTGACGTGTGCAGGAGTTTAAGAGCAATAAGTTGACGTGTGCAGGAGTTTAAGAGCAATAAGTTGACGTGTGCAGGAGTTTAAGAGCAATAAGTTGACGTGTGCAGACGTTTATGAGCAATAAGTTGACGTGTGCAGGAATTTATGATCAATAAGTTGACGTGTGCAGGAGTTTAAGAGCAATAAGTTGACCTGTGCAGAAGTTTAAGAGCAATAAGTTGACCTGTGCAGGAGTTTAAGAGCAATAAGTTGACCTGTGCAGGAGTTTAAGAGCAATAAGTTGACCTGTGCAGAAGTTTAAGAGCAATAAGTTGAAGTGTGCAGACGTTTATGAGCAATAAGTTGACCTGTGCAGGAGTTTAAGAGCAATAAGTTGACGTGTGCAGACGTTTATGAGCAATAAGTTGACGTGTGCAGACGTTTATGAGCAATAAGTTGACCTGTGCAGGAATTTATGATCAATAAGTTGACGTGTGCATATGTTTATGAGCAATAAGTTGATGTGTGGAGGAGTTTAAGAGCAATAAGTTGATGTATGCAGGAATTTATGAGCAATAAGTTGACCTGTGCAGACGTTTATGAGCAATAAGTTGACATGTGCAGGAATTTATGAGCAATAAGTTGACCTGTGCAGACGTTTATGAGCAATAAGTTGTGCAGAAGTTTAAGAGCAATAAGTTGCCTCCAGCAGACGTCTCTTTGGAGGATTGCTGTGCAGGACTCGAGGTCACCTGAATATAAAAGGTGTTTCTTGGTCTCAGACGCCACTGATCAGCTGGAGCAGAAGGTCATCGAGTTCTTCGTCAACGCCAAGAAGAACAAACCGGAGTGGAGAGAAGAACAGATGGAGGTCATCAAGAAGGTCAGAGCTTCAAAGGCCAGGTAGATGTTAGAGGTACACAGACGTGTGTCTAATGAGGAGTTCACTGTTACAGGACTATTACAAAGCTCTGGAGGATGCAGACGAGAAGGTCCAGCTGGCCAATCAGATTTATGATCTGGTGAGTTGCTGTTGTGTTTTTATTTATTTATTCACACACACACACACACACACACACACTGAAGTAAAGTTGGGAACGTTTCCAGGTTCACTTGAATGTCCACCAGATGTCAGTGAAAGACTTCTAACGGTCCACAGTGAGGGCATCTATATTAAAATGCTTTATTACCTAGCAGACTGTCCTCAGGGCATATTTATTAACATTGTTTATTACCTAGCAGACTGTCCTCAAGGCACATTTATTAACATTCTTTATTATCTAGCAGACTGTCCTCAGGGCATATTTATTAACATTCTTTATTATCTAGCAGACTGTCCTCAGGGCATATTTATTAACATTCTTTATTATCTAGCAGACTGTCCTCAAGGCACATTTATTAACATTCTTTATTATCTAGCAGACTGTCCTCAAGGCACATTTATTAACATTCTTTATTACCTAGCAGACTGTCCTCAGGGCATATTTATTAACATTCTTTATTACCTAGCAGACTGTCCTCAGGGCATATTTATTAACATTCTTTATTATCTAGCAGACTGTCCTCAGGGCATATTTATTAACATTGTTTATTACCTAGCAGACTGTCCTCAGGGCATATTTAAATACATTCTTTATTACCTAGCAGACTGTCCTCAGGGCATATTTATTAACATTGTTTATTACCTAGCAGACTGTCCTCAGGGCATATTTATTAACATTGTTTATTACCTAGCAGACTGTCCTCAGGGCATATTTATTAACATTGTTTATTACCTAGCAGACTGTCCTCAGGGCATATTTATTAACATTGTTTATTACCTAGCAGACTGTCCTCAGGGCATATTTATTAACATTGTTTATTACCTAGCAGACTGTCCTCAGGGCATATTTATTAACATTGTTTATTACCTAGCAGACTGTCCTCAAGGCACATTTATTAACATTGTTTATTACCTAGCAGACTGTCCTCAGGGCATATTTATTAACATTCTTTATTACCTAGCAGACTGTCCTCAGGGCATATTTATTAACATTGTTTATTACCTAGCAGACTGTCCTCAGGGCATATTTATTAACATTCTTTATTACCTAGCACAGTGTTTTTCAACCACTGTGACACAGGTGTGCCGTGAAAAATATTTTTTTTTTACATACTGTCACTTCATTCGTGGAAAAAAAAAAGCCAACTTGTGTGTGTGTATGTCGTCGCGCTGTTGGTGGTGTAATGTTTCGGACGTTATTGCACTGATGACACGGAGACGGGACGACGTTCTTAATCCTCACTTTATTGGGCATCCACCAACACAGATAGCGTGCTCCTCTCAGTTCAGCAACTCGACCGTCAACAACAACGGTCCCGTCAACCACACTTAACTCCCCTTTTCCGACCGGTTAATCCCGCCTCCCCTCTACTCCTCCAATCACAGGCACGCCCCCTCGACCAGCATGCACGGTGCCACACTGTGATTGACAGCCACGTCACAGGGTCGCTACAGTGGTATGAAGGCTCAATACTCCCCTCTGCCTGTGGGTACGCAGCGTAATTAATAGGCAGATTTGCTGAGGCGACAATTTAAAAAAGTGAGATTAAGAGATAGGTACAGTACACGCATAAAAGTCTAATGGAGACATTTTTGAAAAGAAAACTAGGTCCTGATCAAGATCCCCCCACACTTGATCCAGATGATGAGCCCAGTACAAGTGGGTGTCAAAAGAAGGCTAAAGCGGTGAGCTCAAGACAGTGATGAGTATCTGTCATTTGGATTTTCCTTCACTGGGGTTCCCGCCGCACCGAGTCCGTTGTGCGTTGTGTGGGGAAAAGCTAGCTAACAGTGCCATGGTCCCTAGCAAGCTTAAACTAAACTAACTAAACACCCTGCGCTCCAAGACAAGGATCCAAACTATTTTGTTCGTTTGCGTGACAACACTATGAAACAGGCTACTATGATGTCAAAGGCCACAAAAGTGTCCGAGAGAGCGCTGGAAGCTAGCTAGCATGTCTTTTGTTCTACAGGTGTGTGGCGGTAATGCAGCCTGTCCAAAATGATCTGTACCTGGGCATAAAGCCTGTGCCATCTTGGCATTAGGATGATGTTAAGTTTAATAAAACACAACAAATAGAACACGCGTTTCCCTGATTTCTTAGAGTATATTATGCTCATGCTGAAACTATGTTTGGGTTTGATTTGCATATCATTTCCTGTTGTTGGTGTGCCGTGAGATTTTTTTCTGTGTCTTAAGTGTGCCTTGACGCATAAAAGGTTGAAAAACATTGACCTAGCAGACTGTCCTCAGGGCATCTTTATTAACATTCTTTATTACCTAGCAGACTGTCCTCAGGGCATATTTATTAACATTCTTTATTACCTAGCAGACTGTCCTCAGGGCATATTTATTAACATTCTTTATTACCTAGCAGACTGTCCTCAGGGCATATTTATTAACATTCTTTATTACCTAGCATACAGGAAGTTAGTTTTTTTGACAGAATTAATAAACAGGATTAGAATAATTTCTTTTGTCAATTGAACTAAATGTAGTTTCTGGTTTGCAGCAGCAACGTGTGTATTTGATGTAGTTTCATGGTATGTGATATTTCTCCAGGTGGACCGTCACCTGCGTAAACTGGACCAGGAACTGGCCAAGTTCAAGATGGAGCTGGAGGCCGACAACGCCGGCATCACCGAGATCCTGGAGAGACGTGAGGAACATACGATGAGGCGTGTTGGTTTATGTTGGAGGAAGTAGAGTGCGTTTGATTTCCTGTCTCCTCCTCAGGATCTTTAGAGATGGACAGTCCGTCTCAGCCGGTCAACAACCATCACGTCCACTCCCACACGGCCACTGAGAGTGAGTACTCTGACCGGTACTGGTCCGCTTCAACACCAGTAACGTCCATCAGTAACACCAGTAACGGTCCATCAGTAACACCAGTAACGTCCATCAGTAACACCAGTAACGGTCCATCAGTAACACCAGTAACGGTCCATCAGTAACACCAGTAACGTCCATCAGTAACACCAGTAACGTCCATCAGTAACACCAGTAACGTCCATCAGTAACACCAGTAACGTCCATCAGTAACACCAGTAACGTCCATCAGTAACACCAGTAACGGTCCATCAGTAACACCAGTAACGGTCCATCAGTAACACCAGTAACGGTCCATCAGTAACACCAGTAACGTCCATCAGTAACACCAGTAACACCAGTAACGGCCATCAGTAACACCAGTAACGTCCATCAGTAACACCAGTAACGGTCCATCAGTAACACCAGTAACGGCCATCAGTAACACCAGTAACGTCCATCAGTAACACCAGTAACGGTCCATCAGTAACACCAGTAACGGTCCATCAGTAACACCAGTAACGTCCATCAGTAACACCAGTAACGGCCATCAGTAACACCAGTAACGGTCCATCAGTAACACCAGTAACGGCCATCAGTAACACCAGTAACGTCCATCAGTAACACCAGTAACGTCCATCAGTAACACCAGTAACGGTCCATCAGTAACACCAGTAACGGCCATCAGTAACACCAGTAATGTCCATCAGTAACACCAGTAACGTCCATCAGTAACACCAGTAACGGTCCATCAGTAACACCAGTAACGGTCCATCAGTAACACCAGTAACGTCCATCAGTAACACCAGTAACGGCCATCAGTAACACCAGTAACGTCCATCAGTAACACCAGTAACGGTCCATCAGTAACACCAGTAACGGTCCATCAGTAACACCAGTAACGGTCCATCAGTAACACCAGTAACGTCCATCAGTAACACCAGTAACGTCCATCAGTAACACCAGTAACGGTCCATCAGTAACACCAGTAACGGTCCATCAGTAACACCAGTAACGTCCATCAGTAACACCAGTAACACCAGTAACGGCCATCAGTAACACCAGTAACGTCCATCAGTAACACCAGTAACGGTCCATCAGTAACACCAGTAACGTCCATCAGTAACACCAGTAACGGCCATCAGTAACACCAGTAACGGTCCATCAGTAACACCAGTAACGGTCCATCAGTAACACCAGTAACGGTCCATCAGTAACACCAGTAACGTCCATCAGTAACACCAGTAACACCAGTAACGGCCATCAGTAACACCAGTAACGTCCATCAGTAACACCAGTAACGGTCCATCAGTAACACCAGTAACGTCCATCAGTAACGGTCCATCAGTAACACCAGTAACGGCCATCAGTAACACCAGTAACGTCCATCAGTAACACCAGTAACGTCCATCAGTAACACCAGTAACGGTCCATCAGTAACACCAGTAACGTCCACCAGTAACACCAGTAACGTCCATCAGTAACACCAGTAACGTCCATCAGTAACACCAGTAACGTCCACCAGTAACACCAGTAACGTCCATCAGTAACACCAGTAACGTCCATCAGTAACACCAGTAACGTCCACCAGTAACACCAGTAACGTCCATCAGTAACACCAGTAACGTCCATCAGTAACACCAGTAACGTCCATCAGTAACACCAGTAACGTCCATCAGTAACACCAGTAACGTCCATCAGTAACACCAGTAACGTCCATCAGTAACACCAGTAACGTCCATCAGTAACACCAGTAACGTCCATCAGTAACACCAGTAACGTCCATCAGTAACACCAGTAACGTCCATCAGTAACACCAGTAACGTCCATCAGTAACACCAGTAACGGTCCATCAGTAACACCAGTAACGTCCACCAGTAACACCAGTAACGTCCATCAGTAACACCAGTAACGTCCACCAGTAACACCAGTAACGTCCATCAGTAACACCAGTAACGTCCATCAGTAACACCAGTAACGTCCACCAGTAACACCAGTAACGTCCATCAGTAACACCAGTAACGTCCATCAGTAACACCAGTAACGTCCATCAGTAACACCAGTAACGTCCATCAGTAACACCAGTAACGTCCATCAGTAACACCAGTAACGTCCATCAGTAACACCAGTAACGTCCATCAGTAACACCAGTAACGTCCACCAGTAACACCAGTAACGTCCATCAGTAACACCAGTAACGTCCATCAGTAACACCAGTAACGTCCACCAGTAACACCAGTAACGTCCATCAGTAACACCAGTAACGGCCACCAGTAACACCAGTAACGGTGTGTGTGTGTGTGTGTTTCCAGAGAGGAAGTACAGCGCTCCCACTCATCACACCACTGAACACGTTCCAGAGAAGAAGTTCAAGTCTGAAGCTTTGCTGTCCACCTTAACATCAGACGCCTCCAAGGAGAACACACCAGGTGTGTGTCTGTGTGTACACTGTGTGTTAATGTGTGTACACACTGTGTTAAAGTGTGTGTGTGTGTGTGTGTGCCCTGCAGGCTGCCGTACCAACAGCACCTCCTCCTCCTCCACCAACGTGTTCAGTGTGAACTCTTCTCAGCCGCTGGCCTCCTACAACCTGAGCTCTCTGCCCGCGGGGCCCGGAGCCGGAGCCGGAGCCGGAGCCGGAGCCATCACCATGGCTGCTGCTCAGGCCGTCCAGGCCACGGCTCAGGTCAGTACACACACACACACACACACACACACACACACACAGAACTGTTGAATGTATTGTCTGTTTCTGCCTGGGCTCAGATGAAGGAGGGCAGGAGGACGTCCAGCCTGAAGGCGAGCTACGAAGCCATCAAGAACAACGACTTCCAGCTGGGCCGAGAGTTCACGTTGTCCCGGGAAACCACCGGCTACGCCTCCTCTGCTCTGGCCTCCACCCTCACCCAGACCCTCACCCCCACCACGGCCTCCGACTCCAGGGGGCGCAAGTCCAAGTAAAGGAGCCGTACACACACACACCTGCCTCTAATAACAAGAGTCCACAAATCTGTGACTTAAGTGTGTGTGTGTGTGTGTACTGAATGATATTTGAGCCTGTAACAAACCAGTTGGTGTTTATGTTGATTTTAAAATGTCCCTCAACGTCTCGTCTTCCAGAAGCAGCATCAAGTCTTCCAACCATCAGTCCTCTTCATCGTCCTCCTCTTCCTCTCTGTCGTCATGCTCTTCATCGTCGGCATTGGCTCAGGAGCTTTCCCAGCAGGCCTCAGCGCTGCCCGAGGCCGAGGCCAACAGCCAGGTGGACTGGACCTATGACCCCAACGAGCCCCGATACTGCATCTGTAACCAGGTACGCCCCCCAGACTGCGTCTGTATTCTGATTATTATGAAAGTCTGTTGTAATAATTCATCTCCTGCTGTGTTCCAGGTGTCTTATGGAGAAATGGTGGGCTGTGATAACACAGATGTAAGTGTTATTGATGAGGAATCATTCCTGTTATCGATCCTAAACTGGTAACATGAATGGTGTTATTGGTCCATATGTTCCTCAGTGTCCCATCGAGTGGTTCCACTACGGCTGCGTGGGTCTGACGGAGGCCCCCAAGGGGAAGTGGTTCTGTCCCCAGTGTACGGTGGCCATGAAGAGACGAGGCAGCCGCCACAAATAGACTGAACGCCTGGAAGCTGGCCCCGGGGTCAGAGGTCAACGGCATCCGAGCTGAGATTAGAATCAGAAGTCTGACATCTAATGTTTCTAAAATGTGAATTCTTTAGGTTGGGTTGTGATATTGATCCTTTAACATGAATAACGTGTTGATGATTAAAGGTGTTAAAGACTTCAGTGTATTCATATCACATTCATGTGGAGCTCACAGAGGTCGACCTCTATATACGCCATAAATAGAACAATTCTCCTCAACTATCAGAATTCTGACTTTATGAATCCTGACTTTCAGAATCCCGAGTTAATGAACAGAATTCAGACTTCTATCTTTAAAGTTGAGGATGAGTTTTGACGAGGAGATTAACTCTGACGTCATAGTTCGTTATTCTCAGAGCGGTGGAAACTACAAACATGGATGCTGGACTACAACTCCAGAAGCCTGAAGAGACTCCAGAGACCTCATGAGGACTTCACGAGGAACAAGTCTGTCTGTCTGCCCGTCTGTCTCTACCTGTCTGTGTCTGTCTGTCTACCTACCCATCTGTCTGTCTGCCCGTCTGTCTCTACCTGTCTGTGTCTGTCTGTCTACCTACCCATCTGTCTCTCTGCCCGTCTGTGTCTCTAACCGTCTGTCTGTCTACCTACCTGTCTGTGTCTACCCGTCTGTCTGTCTACCTACCCGTCTGTCTCTCTAACCGTCTGTCTACCTACCTGTCTGTGTCTCTAACCGTCTGTCTCTCTGTCTGTCTACCTACCTGTCTGTGTCTACCCGTCTGTCTGTCTACCTACCTGTCTGTGTCTCTAACCGTCTGTCTGTCTACCTACCTGTCTGTGTCTACCCGTCTGTCTGTCTCTCTGTCTGTCTACCTACCTGTCTGTCTCTAACCGTCTGTCTCTCTGTCTGTCTACCTACCTGTCTGTGTCTACCCGTCTGTCTGTGTCTCTGTCTGTCTACCTACCTGTCTGTGTCTACCCGTCTGTCTGTGTCTCTGTCTGTCTGTCTACCTACCTGTCTGTGTCTACCCGTCTGTCTGTCTCTCTGTCTGTCTACCTACCTGTCTGTCTCTAACCGTCTGTCTCTCTGTCTGTCTACCTACCTGTCTGTGTCTACCCGTCTGTCTGTGTCTCTGTCTGTCTACCTACCTGTCTGTGTCTACCCGTCTGTCTGTGTCTCTGTCTGTCTGTCTACCTACCTGTCTGTGTCTACCCGTCTGTCTGTCTCTCTGTCTGTCTACCTACCTGTCTGTCTCTAACCGTCTGTCTCTCTGTCTGTCTACCTACCTGTCTGTCTGTGTCTCTGTCTGTCTACCTACCTGTCTGTGTCTACCCGTCTGTCTGTGTCTCTGTCTGTCTGTCTACCTACCTGTCTGTGTCTACCCGTCTGTCTGTGTCTCTGTCTGTCTGTCTACCCGTCTGTCTGTGTCTCTGTCTGTCTACCTACCTGTCTGTGTCTCTGTCTGTCTGTCTACCTGTCTGTCTCCACTTGGGATCAGATGTCGTTTCTTTCCATCGTTTGTTTACAAAGACCGAATGTTTGTTGTTGTTTTTCAGCAGCTGTTGTACAGAACGGTTTCATTCCATAAAGAATTAAATCCACTGCCTTGCTCAAAGGTCCAGGTTTGGCCATTCCTTTATTTTTATGGTCTCCCCCCCTCAAGTCAACTGATGTTTTGTCTGTTAACTTCATCACTGAATCAAGTGAAGGTTAACATTTAAAACACGTAGTTAAAGAGTGTACTTGTACTTCATAATATGTGTTTAAATACTTCTACTGCAGGCACTTTGTTCTTCATACAGAATATTGTGCTTTATTTTACATTAAAGAGTCCACAGTTTGTTTATTAACAGTTTAAATGTATATAATGAAATAAATAGTTTCATGATTGACAAAATACTCTGAGCTGACAACACTGGAGTACTTTTACTACAGTAACACTAATAGTTACAGGACTCATAGTAGTACTTTTACTACAGTAACACTAATAGTTACAGGACTCATAGTAGTACTTTTACTACAGTAACACTAATAGTTACAGGACTCATAGTAGTACTTTTACTACAGTAACACTAATAGTTACAGGACTCATAGTAGTACTTTTACTACGGTAACACTAATAGTTACAGGACTCATAGTAGTACTTTTACTACAGTAACACTAATAGTTACAGGACTCATAGTAGTACTTTTACTGTAGTAACACTAATAGTTACAGGACTCATAGTAGTACTTTTACTGTAGTAACACTAATAGTTACAGGACTCATAGTAGTACTTTTACTACAGTAACACTAATAGTTACAGGACTCATAGTAGTACTTTTACTGTAGTAACACTAATAGTTACAGGACTCATAGTAGTACTTTTACTACAGTAACACTAATAGTTACAGGACTCATAGTAGTACTTTTACTACAGTAACACTAATAGTTACAGGACTCATAGTAGTACTTTTACTACAGTAACACTAATAGTTACAGGACTCATAGTAGTACTTTTACTACAGTAACACTAATAGTTACAGGACTCATAGTAGTACTTTTACTGTAGTAACACTAATAGTTACAGGACTCATAGTAGTACTTTTACTACAGTAACACTAATAGTTACAGGACTCATAGTAGTACTTTTACTGTAGTAACACTAATAGTTACAGGACTCATAGTAGTACTTTTACTACAGTAACACTAATAGTTACAGGACTCATAGTAGTACTTTTACTACGGTAACACTAATAGTTACAGGACTCATAGTAGTACTTTTACTACAGTAACACTAATAGTTACAGGACTCATAGTAGTACTTTTACTACAGTAACACTAATAGTTACAGGACTCATAGTAGTACTTTTACTGTAGTAACACTAATAGTTACAGGACTCATAGTAGTACTTTTACTACAGTAACACTAATAGTTACAGGACTCATAGTAGTACTTTTACTACGGTAACACTAATAGTTACAGGACTCATAGTAGTACTTTTACTACAGTAACACTAATAGTTACAGGACTCATAGTAGTACTTTTACTACAGTAACACTAATAGTTACAGGACTCATAGTAGTACTTTTACTACAGTAACACTAATAGTTACAGGACTCATAGTAGTACTTTTACTACATTAACACTAATAGTTACAGGACTCATAGTAGTACTTTTACTGTAGTAACACTAATAGTTACAGGACTCATAGTAGTACTTTTACTGTAGTAACACTAATAGTTACAGGACTCATAGTAGTACTTTTACTACAGTAACACTAATAGTTACAGGACTCATAGTAGTACTTTTACTACAGTAACACTAATAGTTACAGGACTCATAGTAGTACTTTTACTACAGTAACACTAATAGTTACAGGACTCATAGTAGTACTTTTACTACAGTAACACTAATAGTTACAGGACTCATAGTAGTACTTTTACTGTAGTAACACTAATAGTTACAGGACTCATAGTAGTACTTTTACTACAGTAACACTAATAGTTACAGGACTCATAGTAGTACTTTTACTACAGTAACACTAATAGTTACAGGACTCATAGTAGTACTTTTACTACAGTAACACTAATAGTTACAGGACTCATAGTAGTACTTTTACTACAGTAACACTAATAGTTACAGGACTCATAGTAGTACTTTTACTGTAGGAACACTAATAGTTACAGGACTCATAGTAGTACTTTTACTACAGTAACACTAATAGTTACAGGACTCATAGTAGTACTTTTACTACAGTAACACTAATAGTTACAGGACTCATAGTAGTACTTTTACTACAGTAACACTAATAGTTACAGGACTCATAGTAGTACTTTTACTGTAGTAACACTAATAGTTACAGGACTCATAGTAGTACTTTTACTACAGTAACACTAATAGTTACAGGACTCATAGTAGTACTTTTACTGTAGTAACACTAATAGTTACAGGACTCATAGTAGTACTTTTACTGTAGTAACACTAATAGTTACAGGACTCATAGTAGTACTTTTACTGTAGTAACACTAATAGTTACAGGACTCATAGTAGTACTTTTACTACAGTAACACTAATAGTTACAGGACTCATAGTAGTACTTTTACTGTAGTAACACTAATAGTTACAGGACTCATAGTAGTACTTTTACTACAGTAACACTAATAGTTACAGGACTCATAGTAGTACTTTTACTACAGTAACACTAATAGTTACAGGACTCATAGTAGTACTTTTACTACGGTAACACTAATAGTTACAGGGCTCATAGTAGTACTTTTACTACAGTAACACTAATAGTTACAGGACTCATAGTAGTACTTTTACTACAGTAACACTAATAGTTACAGGACTCATAGTAGTACTTTTACTACAGTAACACTAATAGTTACAGGACTCATAGTAGTACTTTTACTACGGTAACACTAATAGTTACAGGACTCATAGTAGTACTTTTACTACATTAACACTAATAGTTACAGGACTCATAGTAGTACTTTTACTACAGTAACACTAATAGTTACAGGACTCATAGTAGTACTTTTACTACAGTAACACTAATAGTTACAGGACTCATAGTAGTACTTTTACTACAGTAACACTAATAGTTACAGGACTCATAGTAGTACTTTTACTGTAGTAACACTAATAGTTACAGGACTCATAGTAGTACTTTTACTGTAGTAACACTAATAGTTACAGGACTCATAGTAGTACTTTTACTACAGTAACACTAATAGTTACAGGACTCATAGTAGTACTTTTACTACAGTAACACTAATAGTTACAGGACTCATAGTAGTACTTTTACTACAGTAACACTAATAGTTACAGGACTCATAGTAGTACTTTTACTGTAGTAACACTAATAGTTACAGGACTCATAGTAGTACTTTTACTACAGTAACACTAATAGTTACAGGACTCATAGTAGTACTTTTACTACAGTAACACTAATAGTTACAGGACTCATAGTAGTACTTTTACTGTAGTAACACTAATAGTTACAGGACTCATAGTAGTACTTTTACTACAGTAACACTAATAGTTACAGGACTCATAGTAGTACTTTTACTACAGTAACACTAATAGTTACAGGACTCATAGTAGTACTTTTACTACAGTAACACTAATAGTTACAGGACTCATAGTAGTACTTTTACTACAGTAACACTAATAGTTACAGGACTCATAGTAGTACTTTTACTACAGTAACACTAATAGTTACAGGACTCATAGTAGTACTTTTACTACGGTAACACTAATAGTTACAGGACTCATAGTAGTACTTTTACTACGGTAACACTAATAGTTACAGGACTCATAGTAGTACTTTTACTACAGTAACACTAATAGTTACAGGACTCATAGTAGTACTTTTACTACAGTAACACTAATAGTTACAGGACTCATAGTAGTACTTTTACTACAGTAACACTAATAGTTACAGGACTCATAGTAGTACTTTTACTACAGTAACACTAATAGTTACAGGACTCATAGTAGTACTTTTACTGTAGTAACACTAATAGTTACAGGACTCATAGTAGTACTTTTACTGTAGTAACACTAATAGTTACAGGACTCATAGTAGTACTTTTACTGTAGTAACACTAATAGTTACAGGACTCATAGTAGTACTTTTACTGTAGTAACACTAATAGTTACAGGACTCATAGTAGTACTTTTACTACAGTAACACTAATAGTTACAGGACTCATAGTAGTACTTTTACTGTAGTAACACTAATAGTTACAGGACTCATAGTAGTACTTTTACTACAGTAACACTAATAGTTACAGGACTCATAGTAGTACTTTTACTGTAGTAACACTAATAGTTACAGGACTCATAGTAGTACTTTTACTACAGTAACACTAATAGTTACAGGACTCATAGTAGTACTTTTACTACAGTAACACTAATAGTTACAGGACTCATAGTAGTACTTTTACTGTAGTAACACTAATAGTTACAGGACTCATAGTAGTACTTTTACTACAGTAACACTAATAGTTACAGGACTCATAGTAGTACTTTTACTACAGTAACACTAATAGTTACAGGACTCATAGTAGTACTTTTACTACAGTAACACTAATAGTTACAGGACTCATAGTAGTACTTTTACTACAGTAACACTAATAGTTACAGGACTCATAGTAGTACTTTTACTGTAGTAACACTAATAGTTACAGGACTCATAGTAGTACTTTTACTGTAGTAACACTAATAGTTACAGGACTCATAGTAGTACTTTTACTGTAGTAACACTAATAGTTACAGGACTCATAGTAGTACTTTTACTACAGTAACACTAATAGTTACAGGACTCATAGTAGTACTTTTACTACAGTAACACTAATAGTTACAGGACTCATAGTAGTACTTTTACTGTAGTAACACTAATAGTTACAGGACTCATAGTAGTACTTTTACTACAGTAACACTAATAGTTACAGGACTCATAGTAGTACTTTTACTACAGTAACACTAATAGTTACAGGACTCATAGTAGTACTTTTACTACAGTAACACTAATAGTTACAGGACTCATAGTAGTACTTTTACTGTAGTAACACTAATAGTTACAGGACTCATAGTAGTACTTTTACTACAGTAACACTAATAGTTACAGGACTCATAGTAGTACTTTTACTACAGTAACACTAATAGTTACAGGACTCATAGTAGTACTTTTACTACGGTAACACTAATAGTTACAGGACTCATAGTAGTACTTTTACTACAGTAACACTAATAGTTACAGGACTCATAGTAGTACTTTTACTACAGTAACACTAATAGTTACAGGACTCATAGTAGTACTTTTACTACGGTAACACTAATAGTTACAGGACTCATAGTAGTACTTTTACTACAGTAACACTAATAGTTACAGGACTCATAGTAGTACTTTTACTGTAGTAACACTAATAGTTACAGGACTCATAGTAGTACTTTTACTGTAGTAACACTAATAGTTACAGGACTCATAGTAGTACTTTTACTACGGTAACACTAATAGTTACAGGACTCATAGTAGTACTTTTACTGTAGTAACACTAATAGTTACAGGACTCATAGTAGTACTTTTACTACAGTAACACTAATAGTTACAGGACTCATAGTAGTACTTTTACTACGGTAACACTAATAGTTACAGGACTCATAGTAGTACTTTTACTACAGTAACACTAATAGTTACAGGACTCATAGTAGTACTTTTACTACGGTAACACTAATAGTTACAGGACTCATAGTAGTACTTTTACTACGGTAACTGTTTGTGTGTTCCAAAAATAACTCAGGAGGGAGGAGGAGGAA